>NC_083583.1:36644499-36806999 GCF_027579695.1 Neoarius graeffei | reverse complement strand
CATAAAAAATTCAGGAGCCATGATGTAATCCTCATGAATGAACAGAGAGCAACGGTTTGAATACATCTTTGTTTCCTGTAATGTTTTGTTCTCCTTTCTTTTAAGCAGACTATAGAAAAAAGCCTGAGAGATCCGGCTCTGGAGCTGCAGCGTCGAGCGGCAGAGGTCAAAGATGATGATCCAATCATCCCATTTGGCTCACTGCCCACTGTCTCTCGCTTTGGAGCAATATCTCGTACGTCCAAATCGGGATATCAGCCAGCTGGCCTACTTCCAGGTCCCCCAGCCAAACATGCTGCAAATGCAGGTACCCTTGAGCAGCTCTGCTCTCTGTACAGACATCCAGAGTAGATCATTGTGTCCATTGCTGATGTGTGATATGCCACGTTTAACACACTGGCATGCACAGAATCTCTTGCGCACTCAGACTTTTATCACTTTCTATCTTTAAAATATATATGTCTCTAATTCTGTTTCGGCACTGCCTAAAAGCAGAGCTCCTGATGAGTGTAAAATGTGTTGGTAAATATTCCCACGTTGTTATTTTAAAAAAAAAAAAAAAAGCAAATTAAAAATACACGCTGGATTAAAAACCTGTCTATCTTATGTAAATAAAGATGCAAATTTTGTTGTCTGGCAGTTAAGTGTGTGATGCGTTGCCCTGCACTTAAGATCGGGTACCCTGTGGTGGTACACGTACAGATGTCATATGGTCACAAGGGCCATCAAAAATCAGATTGCTGCATTACTATATTCTCTTAAGTGTGTGTGTGAAAATATTTTTTACGTTTAATATTTTAATCTATACAGCGATCAATTCCATAAAAAGGTTTTTATAACTTTTTACTGCACAAAATTCTTGGACATACCCAAGCTTTCAAATCCTTCAGGAGCCTTCATCAGGGATAGGAAGTTTTTTATATTGTCCTCATTTTCTGCCTGTTTGAGGACTTCAAAATGACGTTCCAACACTCTGTTCTGTCTTTCAGTTGATTACAGCTATGGGAATCATGGAGGATGGAGTGAGGCCCCTTACACCCAGCACCAGACCATGCCATCTCAGGGACACTTCACTGAACGGTAATGGCTCTGCTTTTATAGCAAACCTAACTAAAGTCATGAACCATAAATTCTATGTTTTTACTGTTTAAAAATATAAATTCTTGTGGTTCCAGACTGCCCCCTTCTGCCCAGGACAGGGAACAGCTGAAGATGGAGCTTCAGCAGGTCAACCAACAGATTACCCAACAGACACGCTGCATGGAGGTGAGCTTGTTGAGAAGTAGTCTGTTGATGTTTCAAGGAAAAAATGGGACAATTAAAAGCCATATACTGTAGTTGTATCTGCTAGAATGGAAAATGAGCTTGAAGGTAGTACCTAATCATCATCTGCTGGCATATTGGGTACAATGTCCCCTCATAGTTACATACATCGAGAGAGAACTAAAAAATGCAGATCATTTTATTACATATCAGGATTATTACCTCATCAGTATCAGAAGAGGATGAGGACTATGGTTGCTCAGTGATCATCTCCCAGGGAGTATTTTATGACTGCACTTGACTGCTAAACTAGTTTTCCATAACTTGTATTACATTAGCTACCTCAGGTCAGCCCCTCCCCCGGAGTATTAAGTTAGTATCTAGGCAGCCAAAATGAGACTGGGCAACACACTGGAGCTTTTGCTTGCCTGGTGGGTGCCTAGCTAATGGATTTATTTGTCCACCCCTGAACTAGTAATTTAGCATACAGCAGCTCACACAGCCTTTGTACATAATGAGGTGCTTTAAAACTTTTGGTTGTTTTGCAGAGGGAACCAGGTTCAGCAGCTGGCCAAGCTGCTCCAGCGGAGTGGTCGACAGCTAGTGTTTCCAGCGAGCAGCTGAGCCAAGAGTTGCACCAGGTGGAGAGAGAGATTGGCATGAGGACACGTGAGATGGCGAGGGTAAAAGATGATTATGCAGATAGGACCCTGAAGTTTATCTGACAGCAAAGATTTGTTGTTAAAGCATTTGATGTTGGCTGTGTCAGGCCTCAAGTTGCAAAATATTTTTATGACTCTGGATCTCATCTCATTATTTCTAGCTGCTTTATCCTGCTCTACAGGGTCGCAGGCAAGCTGGAGCCTATCCCAGCTGACTACGGGCGAAAGGCGGGGTACACCCTGGACAAGTCGCCAGGTCATCACAGGGCTGACACATAGACACAGACAACCACTCACACTCACATTCACACCTACGGTCAATTTAGAGTCACCAGTTAACCTAACCTGCATGTCTTTGGACTGTGGGGGAAACCGGAGCACCCGGAGGAAACCCACGCGGACACGGGGAGAACATGCAAACTCCACACAGAAAGGCCCTTGCCGGCCACGGGGCTCGAACCCAGACCTTCTTGCTGTGAGGCAACAGCGCTAACCACTACACCACCGTGCCGCCCCCATGACTCTAGATTGTCCAAAAAAAAGATTGAACCAGATACTGGTCCAAATTTAGAAAGGCTTTGCTGTCTATAAACTTCTCCCTAGATTGGGCAAAAAGTAATGCATCACTTTGTTCATGGACGTGCTTAGTTTGAGAAAGTGTTTGAAGATGGCTAGGAACCCAGACTTGGGCAGATGTGACAAATTGGACTGGTGTTAATTAGGGATCGGTCCTTCAACACTACAGAGACTACAGAATTCAATATCGTTTGTGTTTCTTGTCTTGAGCTTTAAATCTGTGATGTGTTGCAGGAGGCAGCTGGCATGAAATACAAACTGGTAGCAGGAAGTGAGAACGGGCAGAGCGAGCCCAATTTACAGCGGGAGGATCACCACCTAGCCCTCAGGTAAGGTACTGGAGATGCTTCTAAACACTTGCGCTGCTGTCAGATGTTTGGCTAATTGGATAATGTGGAGGGGTTCAGGTTTTCCGATTAGTGCAGAGATGCCAATCACTACGATTCGTGCGTAGTCACTACGTTTTTGACAGTAGCACTACGATGCTACGACCGTCTATTCAGTTTATATGGGATTCATATGATTTTAGCATGGATGCGGTTCGAAACGCGTGAATCTATAAGGGTTCACGATATTTTGCCGGTGTTCGGTACATTTGAGGCCAATTATCGCTTGATAATTCAATATTTTGACTGTATTTATGGTCAAAGTTTGCTTCGATGGGCGCCTCCATCTTTGTTGACAAGCGTTCTGCGCATGCGCGAATTAATTATCGATACTGCGATGGAATGTCGAGCAGCCCATGTCACTAGGTATTGAGGGGCTGTCGGGGAGTTGTAACCTCACAAACTATCGCTCAAAACATGAAATCAGGGTTGTCATCCACCCAAAACGCCATGTTCCGAATATGCAATGAACATTTCACGATATATTCGCAGAAAGAAACGAAACACTGTTGGAACTGAAACAGTCATCTTCTGAAGTAAATCAGTCAGAACTGAATAAGTAATCTGACTTGAGATTAAAAGTGAAAGGAAGTTGATAAAAATTAAAAGTAATCAAAGTGACCTTAATGGGAATAAAAAGGAAATGGACATGTTCCAGTACAACTATTTGAGTATTTGCTAATTGAGTGTTCCAGCATGTTATCTATAAATATTGATGGTATGTAATCTGCATGATTGTATACAAATTACCAGAGAAGTCTTTACTTTGTGTGAATGTGGTGAGTTATGAGTATCACTCATGAGAAAATCATGAGTGATTGTGGTTTGGTTTTATTTTTCAGATAATTGGAAAAAAAAAAAATCAATTTTCTCCCCCCAAAACCAACATGTCCCAGTTCATTTTAGTCACCTGTATTCACTCAGAATGGCCCTAAAAAAGCACCAATTTCCAAAATGTTCTCGGGGGGCTTACAGCGCCCCCCCCGAACCCCCAGCTGGATTGGACTCGCTACGCGCCATGCGGGCGCTCTGCTCGTATGCATGTCACTACACATTGATTTCACAAAAGGTTGGCATCTCTGTTAGTGGCTGGTGAAACTGAAATGTATTTTCTTATAGCTATTTCTGTCCCTCTGCTGTCGTATTTTAATTTAAATGTCTTTTATTTCTGTTTTGTAGTGAGGGATCAAATGGTTCTAGTTCTGTGGTGCAGGATTGTGGTTTGGGCAGCACCAGCATGTCCTCTCTGACCAGCAAGACATCCTCACTCAGCCTGTCATCTGAACTGGTGGGCAGTAGCACGGATCTAACCAAGAATGGGGTGGCTCACGCGTGCTCATAGTTTGTCTTCAGCTGGAAGCGATCTTATGAGCTGGTGTCTCTCTCTCCCTCTTTCTCTCCCTCTTGCTGTACATTCTGAGTAAAAGTTGTATCTGAAGTTCACCTCCAATTTGCAGAGGCTGCAATACACCACCAACCATCCATTACTTAACTCTGTAACATTACTCCACTCATATTGGGTCACTTCTTTTTCTTTACCACCGCAGTATTGGGATGTTGAGCGTTCCATATATTCGATGCATACAGCTGCATTTGTGACCGCTGATCATACAAACAATTCAAAAATGGTGAGTCATTCTTGCCTTGCAGCATCAACAGGATTTTATAGGAATAAGCAGTATCTGCCCCCTTTTTTATGAATTTTTTTTTTTTTTCCTGTGATAAATTATTTCACTGACTTAAAAACCAGAGCATCCAAGAAACATTTTATGAATGTGTTTTTACTTGCAAGTCTAAACAGTAATATTAATTTCAATTAAGAAAAGTAATACTCGCACAATACACAAACTACATTCTTAGTAGTTACGTTATTCATAAAGCTGACTTTCTTGTTTTATGTTTACATTGTGCACGTTTCTCTCGTGAATTTTCTTACAATTTCTGTAGGAGCCTCCTATCATGCTGCATATTCTACATATTAGAAATTGATGGATATGATGAACATTGCCTGTTCAAAATAACTCCAGCACTTTTTTTTTTTTTTAAGTCAAAACCAGACTGTTATTTTGATCTGAATCTAGTATTGTTGCCCCTCAGCTTCATATATGAGTGGTTAGTGTTCAGGTGTGGTCTTTGCTCAGTATCTTCTCCCAGTAAAACATTACTTGGTTCCTGCCCACACGTATACAGGATTTTTTTTTTTTTGGTGTCCATGTGAAAATGCTATCTGAAAATGAAGCTTCTAAAAAACATGGAGAAATGTTAATTTACTGTGTGGATGGGAACACCGTACGTTTTCCTACGCACTTCCGTTGTGGTTTTGTGTGTTATGAGTGCTCTAGGACTGTTTTTAAAATGTCTGCTGACCAGGTTGTCAGTTTAATTAGTTTAATTTCTTATTTGATAATGTCTTTTGAAATTTAATTTTGCCTTTTTATATTACACACTCATGCAGATGATTGCACACTGTATGGCTCCTGAATCCATCGCTCCAGGTTACAGTTACATACTGTGAACCTACTGTGAGGTTTTGGAAAAGATTTTGGTGAACGCTTTGTGTTTTGAGTAACATTTAAGCAGTGGTATCACTTTCAGTTCATGCTCATGTTTTGTCAACGTGTATTTGTTTTGCTTTAGAGCTTTCGGCAATGCTGGTATTTTTCCACACGTTGTCTTCTCGATCAGTTAGTACGCAGCTCTTAAGGGTTTTTTTGTGGGGTTGGGGGTTTGTGGGTTTTTTTTTTTAAGAGACATGGCAGTTTACGACACTATCGCTGCACTAGTGTCTCCGCATGAGCATTGAAAATGTTTTTGCCTATTTCTTTTGAAAGAGATATCTTAAACACTGTTCATTGTTTTCCCAAAAATATCCGTGTGTGTGTGTGAGAACGGCACCTCAGTTTTGTGTCCTGTGTAATTCCTGCCAATCAGCTAGGCATGCCCTCTGAACTGATGGGCTAGATGGTCCAGGTTGCTTGTGTTGCTTCAGAATACAGTGCTAGCTCAGTTCGAAGTTTGACCTCACGGACATCATTCTTCCATGCTGAAATCGAGACTGTGCTGTCAGACTGACCCTCCCAAATCTGTTCGCCTTCCTGGTGAAAAACAGCCAAATTCTTACTATTTTAGTTGACTATGTTTAGATTTGTCTCGTTTCCCAGAAGCTGAGCTTCCAAAAATGTGCTTTGCTTCTTCAGAGGTGGTCAGAAACAGCTAAAGCATGTGGACAGGGCCAGAGAGCCACTCATCACTAGTAGCCAATTGCACTTGTATTTTTTTATGTATATTATTTTAGATCACGTACTAACATACCTCTCAGCTTTAATGTATTTTTAACCAGGGATATTTACACATTTCATCCTGAGGATGGAAAACAAAAAGCCTAAGAGACAAACTGAAAGGAGACATTCTGTTTTATGAATGTTGATGTATATGTTGTTTCAGGGAAAACTTTGATCTGCATGCAGATCTTCAGAACTAGAAATGGAACTAAAAATGACTAAAGCCTTACAGTCAGGGTGCTGCTGTGGTGTGTGTTAAATGTGGGGTTTGTTTTTTTTTGTTTTTTATAAACACACTGGCTCATTTAGGACATTTGTGTTCTAGAAATTTTGAGATGAAATGCTGTTCTGATCACCTCTGATTGGACCTCAAGCAATTTATTTTTTGGAACCATTTTTGTTGTTGCTTTTAACTTCTGTGAAGTTGCTGTTGTCACTGGCATGTTAATGATTTCTCCAGGAGGCCACAGCGAGGGGTTCAGAGCTGATGCACCTTGTACTGTGTGTGTCTGTCTGTCTGTCCTTTTTTGAAGCAGTGATTCTCAGTTCAAATCCAGGCCTTTACATGAACCTAGAAAGTAACAAGGACTGAGAATCACTGCTTTGTGTGTGTGGATCCCGTCGTTCGTTCATTATATGTTTTGAACAGGCTCGGGGGAGACCACACTTAAGAGCTTGTACCACTTAACAGCTATGTCTTTGGAGATTAAACAAGTAATACAATCGTGACATTGTTTAAGATACAAACAACTTCAGGTGGATTTTGGAGCATTTTGTGACTGAGAAAAAAAAAATTGACTTTGAACAGCATTATTTAGCTTTTTGAGTATGCAGTATTCACAGTAAAAATACTAAAAAAAAACAAAAAACAGCTTAATGTGGCAAAAATACATTGATGCATAGTTAGTTATTTTAACAAGGTGCCAGCAAAATTATGGATGTGATATTTTCATTGAGCGTGTATAAAATTAAACTATAAAAGAGGAGGAACATTTAATAATTCAGTACAAAATTAGCAGTAATGGTGGCATTGTTCAGTGTTGAGTATTGATCCCTGCAATAGCAAGCTTATTGAAATTATATCGCATCACCCAGCTATGAACTAGATTCTCTGAGGAAATCTGAAAGCGTTTGGCAGAAATAAGTGCACAAAAAGTGAACTACTGAATTCCGAAACCTTGAAACTGTTTGTATGCTTACCTCAGGGGTGGACAAATCAGAAATAATTTGGCGAGCCTGCCAAGCACCTAACATCTCCAGTGTACTGACTCGTCCTATTTTGGTTGCCTGGAACCCTGTAGTGGTAGCTCATGCAATGTAACGTATTGCAAACTAGTTAGCTTATTAAGTGCATTAATACTTACTGAGAGAAACCGTTATCCTCTAACAAAGTCTCCAATGTAGCACATTGTGTTTA
Organism: Neoarius graeffei; assembly: GCF_027579695.1. Taxonomy (NCBI): domain Eukaryota; kingdom Metazoa; phylum Chordata; class Actinopteri; order Siluriformes; family Ariidae; genus Neoarius; species Neoarius graeffei. The sequence goes on along the minus strand of NC_083583.1, from coordinate 36,799,414 downwards.
CAGCATCGACAAAATGTCAGCAAGCCCTGCCTGAGTATTTCGGTTGTGAGATGTAGCATTATGTCCTCCCATTACACAGTCTGGTTAGTGTATATACCCTCTTAATGCATTTAATCCAGAGGTGGGTGATTTGTAGTAAACATGTCGGCTTTGTTCTGGACTTAATTTTGCTCGTTTTTGTCAGTGTTTCCATCGGCTTTCCAGGTTTTGAGAAGATTGGTGCATGTTTGTTAATCCAGTGAGTAAAAATCATTGTGGGCGGCAGAGTGGTGAAGTGGTTTAGCACGGTCGCCTCACAGCAAAAAGGTTCTGGGTTCAAGCCCAGTGGCTAACGGGGGCCCTTTCTGTGTGGAGTTTGCATGTTCTCCCCGTGTCTGCGTGGGTTTATTCTGGGTGCTCAAGTTTCCCCTACAGTCCAGAGACATGCGGTTAGGTTAACATGGGGCAGCCATGGCCTGAGGTTGGGCTGAAGTGCCCTTGAGCAAGACACCTAATTCACAACTGCTCCCCGGGCGCTGTGGCATGGCTGCCCACGGCTCTGGGTATGTGTGTGTGCTCGTTTGCTCACGTGTGTGTGTGTATGTGTTCGTTCACTGCTTCAGATGGGTTAAATGCAGAGGTTAAATTTCACTGTGCGCTTAAGTCTGTGCTTGAGTGTATGTGTGACAAAGGCTTCTTGGCTTCTGCCATCAAGCAGATCACACCGTGAGTAGCATGTGCTATAGTAACATCAAGGTTGGTTACATCACTGTAATACGCTTTAAAGTGCCATTCCACCATTGGATGTATTTTTTTGGCATAAAATACAATATATATTTTATGACAACATGACTAGACAGAGAAATCTTTTAGCTTCAAAATGATGTATCAGACATAATTTTTTGACAACGACAAGTATATTCATTTTGCGACCGAAGTCACCTACCCTTTTAATTTCCGCGCGGTAGTGAAACGTGATGTCATTGGCAGGTTCCCCTTCTTGTGTACCACGTCACGTGTGACGTGGCACAGATTATCAGCAATGGCAGATAGAACGCGATTTCCACTTGTCGATTGCTGTGCCGATATTCACCATCGATCGTCTCCTTTGGGCATCACTTGCTATTTTCCTTCGCTTCTTTTCCGAAGCTGTCAATCGCGTTCTATCCGCCATTGCTGATAATCTGTGCCACGTCACACGTGACGTGGTACACAAGAAGGGGAACCTGCCAATGACATCACGTTTCACTACCGCGTGGAAATTAAAAGGGTAGGTGACTTTGGTCGCAAAATTAATATACTTGTCGTTGTCAAAAAATTATGTTTGATATATCATTTTGAAGCTAAAAGATTTCTCTGTCTAGTCATGTTGTCATAAAATATATTGTATTTTATGCCAAAGAATACATCCAATGGTGGAATGGCACTTTAAGATTAAACATGCATAACAATTGTTGAAAATGGTTTTGTGAAAGTCAATAGGAAGTGTGTGGGGTTTTTTTTTTTTTTTTGGTCCCCCCCTTCTAGTTGTTGACTACTTGTCCACAAGGCAAATGCGTATTAAGAAAAACTAGTATGAAATTTGCTAGTCCCGGGTACCCGGGAAACCGATTTGTCCACTCCTGTACTCGACTCCTTTTTCATCAACCAGCAATAATGCAGTGTGTTAACAGGACTCTTTTTACGTAGTGAACATCAGCAGAGCATTGATTTTCTGAGACTGTGGATGTTGTGTAGCATCAGTCACCACCACTCACTGTTGGTGTGCACAGATTAATTACAACCACTTTCACATCGTTATTCTCATATTAGTTAGATTTAACACTTTTTTTTAAATTTGTCTGTGTGTTTATACACTCTGAATGGCTGTTTAATGGCCATTCTGTGCTGCATCATTTAACACACCTATTTGGTGTCAAATTTTCTTTAACTGTTGCTGTTATTGCTTGTGCAAGAGCTTGACATTTATATACATTAATGCAGTGGAAGTGAACATTAGATCTTCCTGTACAGAGTTTGTGAGGTATTATGCGGAACCACTTTTGCACACTTTCGATACATCATGTTGGGGAAGAATTACACATTAGTTCAGCGCTTGAGAGGAAACCGCAGTGCCTTGCACTTACGTTGCGTCATCAGCCAGTTCGATTGTTCATCTGGTTTGTAAATCTGCCTTTGAGAAAAACGTTTGTTTTTAGGGTGATTTCATATGCCGATTTGCGATGTCTAAGAGAAGTTTGATACTTTTGGGTTTGATTTTTCATAGTGCAGATAGGGAAACCAAAAAGGGGAAAAAAAAAACATTGTGTAGGGCTGAAAATGACTTTGTAAACCAGAAATATGGTGATAGAAAAATAAACCTTGTTTATGTGTAAACGTCACAAAAATCACCCAAGCATGAAAACACAGTCTGTGCTAAATAAATTATTATACAAGTATATAAATAATGTATGTAAACATTGTGTCGCATCCAGAATTTTCTTTTTATTCATCCAAATCTCCAGAACAAGCCATCAGTGTCTGGCCTGGTGATTTTTAATTTTTATGCGTTTTGTAAGTGTGTGTGTTTGTGTGTGTGTGCTTTTTTTCATTCTTGTGCAAGATTTGAATTTGAGACTGGTTTGAATTTGTTTCCTTACATGAAACGGAGTGATAAACTAGTGTCTGTCTCTCAGAAGGCCTTCAGTTACTGACCTGCTGAAGGAATTGATCAGTCGTTTAAAAACTGCTCAGCTGGTTAACTATTGTTGCAAAGCAACATCCACATTCAGCCTCTCATCAGGCAGCGGGAGAAACACCTTAAGTGTAAAAGGAAAAAAAATGGAGCGACCATGTTTACTCAGTGTCATGTTTTATATTTGATCAGTAACCAGTAAGATGTCTCTCATTTTCTGTAGAGAAATGTAAATGTTTAATTTTTTTTTAAAGATTTGTGATAGTAATTTGTTTCAAACTCATGTACAGTGAAGCAAGCTTGTGTATAGGGTTTTTTTTTTTTTTTGAACACACTGTCTGACAGCTAGAGTGGGAGGGGATTCCATGTGGACCAATGAGTGAGTGTTGAACAGGAAGTCGAGCATCAGGCACACTTGCTCAGAGATGTTCAGGAAGGACTCCTCACCGTAATGTCACCACACACAAACACGGGTCTTAGTGTTCAGCTCCTAGACATAGGATGTTTCAAAATCGATGATCATGTACGAGTCCCGATGGGAGTGTTTTTTGTTTGTCTTTTTCTTCTTGTTCATGCTGAACATGTTCACTGCTTGTAGTCACCTGGTGTGTGTGGGGGTTTTTTTTTTTTCCCTCCTCTCTTCTCCCTCCCCTGTGGCATCTAGCTGTTCTTGCATTTTTTTTTTTTTTTTTAATCTGTAAATCCTAACCTTGGGAAAATGTAATTGCTTTTGATTGATTCCTCTCAGGTTAGCTCATAAAAGATTGCATAAACTAAGGTACACAAACCAACTGCAACATGAGTAAGAATTTAAGGGTTTTTTAAATATATATTATACTCCATTAAGGAATGTTTAGAACTATTTCTCCAATGTGGATTTAGCTGTTAAACTTTTTTTTTTTCCTTCGTTAAAATTCACTGTGTGAAATTTTGGATTGCATTTTTGTATAATACAATTGCTTTTCTTCATGGAATGGGGATGGGAGGGGAACTGACTGGAAGGCTGAATTAGATAAAACATGAAATTATTTAAAAGTGTAACTTAATGTGCAACAATAATTCTGTACTGGCAGGGATTGTGATTAAATGATATTGTAAACAGCTGCTTTTCATGTTTCATTTATTAGCACATGCAAGAGATCATTCACCTCCAAAAGTATATGAATACCATTTACCCATTAACCACGATTACACAGCACCATTGTTGCTATAGCAAAAATATTACTACACTACCGTTCAAAAGTTTGGGGTCACTTTTGAAATGTCCTTATTTTTGAAAGAAAAGCACTGTTCTTTTCAATGATCACTTTAAGCTAATCAGAAATCCACTCTATACATTGCTAATGTGGTAAATGACTATTCTAGCTGCAAATGTCTGGTTTTTGGTGCAATATCTCCATAGGTGTATAGAGGCCCATTTCCAGCAACTCTCACTCCAGTGTTCTAATGGTACAATGTGTTTGCTCATTGCCTCAGAAGGCTAATGGATGATTAGAAAACCCTTGTACAATCATGTTAGCACAGCTGAAAACAGTTGAGCTCTTTAGAGAAGCTATAAAACTGACCTTCCTTTGAGCAGATTGAGTTTCTGGAGCATCACATTTGTGGGGTCGATTAAATGCTCAAAATGGCCAGAAAAATGTCTTGACTATATTTTCTATTCATTTTACAACTTATGGTGGTAAATAAAAGTGTGACTTTTCATGGAAAACACAAAATTGTCTGGGCGACCCCAAACTTTTGAACAGTAGTGTACATGAATAACATTACCACCATTAATTATTCATGTAATAACTAATAGTAACAGGATTACCAGTAAAATTATTCTAAATCAATAGTACTTGCAGAACTATTGCCAATAACACTAAACCAACATTGCAATATCACTAACAGTTATTAAACCAATACACCAAAGTATATTATACCAGTAACCCTACCACTATACCAATAATATTGTCACTATAGTACTGGTTCTCAAACTTTTTCTGTCATTCCCCACTTTGGAGAGGGGGAGGATTATCAAGCCCCACCTGCCCCCCATTGCCCTAACAAAATAGGCCAATTTTAACATTTCAAATTTATTGAAATAACATCAAGTTCAAAAATGGAGAAAATAAAAGTGCATTTGTATTCTCACTGTGTGCAAAAAAAGAGCAAATGTATTTGGAAAGATGAACAAGTCAAGATGCGAGTTCTCACTGCATTAGTGGCTGCAGTGAGCCGGTTTTGCTTTTCAAAACGGGGTTGCAGGCTTGATACTGCCACTCTCAGGTCATGCTCACTGTTGAGCTGAGAGCTGCACTTTTTCAATGAAGCAACAGCTGAAAAGCTCATCTCGCAGAGATGTGGCAAAGGGAAGAAGAATGCTCACAACCCTCTGCCCAATGAATGGATGCTCCCTCTCCACTCCAAGCCAGAATTCATTCAGTGTCTGAAATGTACACCTCCACCTCAATGGTCCATCTCGATGAACCGGTCCTCTTCAGCAGAGCTGAAATTGGCAGATAGAATATAAATAAATATTTTTGTCATTGCATATTAAACTCAAAGAACTGTTTGATGATCCATTCCAGTTAGTAAGTAGCATACACCATAAATAAAATGTACAATATAGGAGTATAATAGTCAATAAAATAAATACCAAAACACCAACCTGCTGCATTGAGCGGATCCATAACCCAGTCATACTGAGCACTATTGTTTTTGGAAAGTATTTTTGAAATAATCCTCTCAGGGAGGAGGAGACGTGCTGCTTAATACATGGGATCGCTGTGGTGGCTCCAGAATCACTGGTTTCAACAACTTCACTCGGATTCTCAAGGACCTCGGTATTTCCTTGATCGAGGCACCTGCCCCATATCTCGAGCTTTCGGGTGAACGCAGTGATCTTAGCTGCCAGGTAAGTCGGTGCTTGTTTCTGCCTTGAAGCTGAAGATTGAATTAATTCAGCTTTCCAGATACATCGCTGAGAGGCCAGCCTCATCAGAAACTGTTCATCACTGAACTTGCTTGCAGCTTCATACTGTACATGCACTCCAAAAAGATCCAAGTCTCTTCTCTGAGCTCAAATACTCATGACAACGCTTTGCCTCAGGAGTGCCACCTTGCCTCACTGTGAAACAGCACCGCCGGATGATCAGCTCCTTCTCACAGAGAACAATCGCGTTTTCAGGGGTCGGGTTTTGATTAAATCGACCATGCTCACTGCCTTTGTCAAAACCTCGTTTAATTCGGGGCCGAGTTGTCTCAATGCTCGCGCTTCTCTGTGAAGGACACAGTGTGTCCATTGTGCATTTGGCATGACCCCCTTGATCAGTGCCTGCAGTCCTTTTCTTTTCCCTGCCATGGTCTGTGCACCATCTGAGCAAAAGCCCACATGGTTTTCCCCATTTCAGCCCATGCTCTGTGAAGTAACTGTCAAGAATCCTGAAGAGCTCATCAGCTGTAGCTCAACTTTGGACGTTCTTACAAAACAGAAAATCCTCACTCACTGACTCAGAATTTACAAAACAGACATATGAAATGAACAAACAGTCTTTATTACTGTCAAAACTTTGTCCACTTGTAATGCAAAACGTGTGTCTTTGAGTTTTTCTATTAGTTGTTCAAGAGGCGGCATGGTGGTGTAGCACCATGCTACACTGTCGCTTCACAGCAAGAAGGTTCTGGGTTCAAGCCCAGCGGCCAATGGGGGCCTTTCCATGCGGAGTTTGCATGTTCTCCCTGTGTCCACGTGGGTTTCCTCCGGGTGCTCCGGTTTCCCCCACAGTCCAAAGACATGCAGGTTAGGTTAACTGGTGACTCTAAATTGACCGTAGGTGTGAATGTGAGTGTGAATGGTTGTCTGTGTCTATGTGTCAGCCCTGCGATGACCTGGCGACTTGTCCAGGGTGTACCCCGCCTTTCGTCTGTAGTCAGCTGGGATAGGCTCCAGCTTGCCCGCGACCCTGCACAGGATAAGCGGCTACAGATAATGGATGGATGTTCTTCAAGATCACATGAAATATTGCATACTGTATGTGTCTTGCAACAGTGTCATTTGACAAGGGGATAGCTTTCAATTTTGTGGCACTTGACGTCTCATCAAGCATAATTGACACCATGTCTAGCGCAGCGGGGAGAATGAGCTGCTCAGCTATCGTGTGTCGTTTCTTGTGCTGGGCAATTCTGTATGAAATTTTAAATGCAGCCATTTGTGCTTTGCAGATTTTACCAAGCGATTTTCCTGCTGATGGTATTCTGCCCGTTTTCTTTGAAAGAAGTTGAGTGGTTTATGTACGTGATTGGAGTGTGTTTGTCTCCAAGTGTATTCTTAATTTGTTAGGTCTCATGCTGTCTGCTGCCAGTGGTTTAAGACACAAAACACACATGGGTCTCTCCTGTGCCCTCACCACCCCCACTATGAATCCAAGAACAAGATAAGCTTCTTTTTGGCTGGCTTTTTGGTTGTTTACCATCAGTCTTGTTTTTCTCTGCTGGTGTTGCAACACCTGTTTTCTTTGTCATCCATGTCACAAATTTATCCATTCTGTAACGTTATGCCCACTACTGCCTCTCTGTGAACGCCACTGTGGGAAAGTTTGTTTATTGTTCTGCTGCAATTAACAAGTTGACGTTAAATCATGGTTTTTACAATATGGTTCCATGTTAAATTTTACTCTCAGTCCCCTGGATCTGATGTTTTAATTTATCTGTATTAATGACGCCTTTGTGTGTGTGTGTGTGTGTGTGTGTGTGTGTGTGTGTGTGTGTGTGTGTGTGTGAGGGTTTTTTTTGTGTTGAGTGTATGATCTTTAATGTCAATAATTGCATTAATAAAGACAGGCACAAAATACCCCCCCCCCCCCCCCCCCCATTGCACCCTATTTGTCACGTCTTTATCCCCACACATTGAGAACCGTGGCGCTATAGAAATACATCAATAACACTATTGCCATAACATTTATTATACCAGTAACATGACTATATTAGTAAATATATCTGTATTAATAACATCATTACTATAACATTACCATTGATATTACTATACCAATAACATTATTACTCTACTAGCAACACTATCATACCAATAACAGTACAGTGGTGCTTGAAAGTTTGTGAATCCTTTAGAATTTTCTATATTTCTGCATAAATATGACCTAAAACAACATCAGATTTTCACAAAAGTCCTAAAAGTAGATAAATAGAACCCAGTTAAACAAATGAGACAAAAATATTATACTTGGTCATTTATTTATTGAGGAAAATGATCCAATATTGCATATCTATGAGTGGCAAAAGTATGTGAATCTTTGCTTTCAGTATCTGGTATGACCCCCTTGTGCAGCAATAACTGCAACTAAACGTTTGCGGTAACTGTTGATCAGTCCTGCACACCGGCTTGGAGGAATTTTAGCCCATTCCTCCGTACAGAACAGCTTCAACTCTGGGATGTTGGTGGGTTTCCTCACATGAACTGCTCGCTTCAGGTCCTTCCACAACATTTCGATTGGATTAAGGTCAGGACTTTGACTTGGCCATTCCAAAACATTAACTTTATCCTTCTTTAACCATTCTTTGGTAGAACGACTTGTGTGCTTAGAGTCGTTGTCTTGCTGGATGACCCACCTTCTCTTGAGATTCAGTTCATAGACAGATGTCCTGACGTTTTCCTTCAGAATTCGCTGGTATAATTCAGAATTCATTGTTCCATCAATGATGGCAAGCCATCCTGGCCCAGATGCAGCAAAACAGGCCCAAACCATGATACTTCTACCACCATGTTTCACAGATGGGATAAGGTTCTTATGCTGGAATGCAGTGTTTTCCTTTCTCCAAACATAACGCTTCTCATTTCAACCAGAAAGTTCTATTTTGGTCTCATCCATCCACAAAACATTTTTCCAATAGCCTTCTGGCTTGTCCATGTGATCTTTAGCAAACTGCAGATGAGCAGCAATGTTCTTTTTGGAGAGCAGTGGCTTTCTCCTTGCAACCCTGCTATGCACACCATTGTTGTTCAGTGTTCTCCTGATGGTGGACTCATGAACATTAACATTAGCCAATGTGAGAGAGGCCTTCAGTTGCTTAGAAGTTACCCCGGGGTCCTTTGTGACCTCGCCGACTATTACATGCCTTGCTCTTGGAGTGATCTTTGTTGGTCAGCCACTCCTGGGGAGGGTAACAATGGTCTTGAATTTCCTCCATTTCTACACAATCTGTCTGACTGTGGATTGGTGGAGTCCAAACTCTTTAGAGATGGTTTTGTAACCTTTTCCAGCCTGATGAGCATCAACAACGCTTTCTGAGGTCCTCAGAAATCTCCTTTGTTCGTGCCATGATACACTTCCACAAACATGTGTTGTGAAGATCAGACTTTGATAGATCCCTGTTCTTTAAATAAAACAGGGTGCCCACTCACACCTGATTGTCATCCCATTGATTGAAAACACCTGACTCTAATTTCACCTTCAAATTAACTGCTAATCCTAGAGGTTCACATACTTTTGCCACTCACAGATATGTAATATTGGATCATTTTCCTCAATAAATAAATGGCCAAGTATAATATTTTTTGTCTCATTTGTTTAACTGGGTTCTCTTTATCTACTTTTAGGACTTGTGTGAAAATCTGATGATGTTTTAGGTCATATTTATGCAGAAATATAGAAAATTCCAAAGGGTTCACAAACTTTCAAGCACCACTGTATCACGATAACAAACATTAATTTCCTGTCACTTTAAATATCATACACTCAGGTAAAATACCTAGATAAAATGATCTCTCCCCCTTTAAAAAACACCCAACAACACAGCCATTAATATTTAATTGATATTGTATTTCATTACAGACAGTATGAACCCAAGATGTTTCATGTTTGTCTGGTTTTGAGGGGTTTTTCACTTTTCTGTGTGAAGCACAGCTCACAGATTCCTCAGGCTGATTAAACTAACCATCATAATGACGGCTACAGCTGATATAAAGCGTTGTTTTGTATTTTCACCTGCCACAACAATGAATATTGTTTTTAAACATAAATTAATGATGGGTGTAGGGGCCAGAATTGAAGAGTTTTATTCTAGAGGAGACATTTTATTACTGATGCAGCCCTGAGACAACTGGATGAATGACAAGTGGGTCGGTTTCTGCAGCGAGCTATTACAACCCCAAATCAGAAAAAGTTGGGACGGGAAAAAAACAACAACAGTTATGTCAAAATTTATTTTGACTTGTATTTCATTACAGACAGGATGAACCCAATGTATTTCATGTGTTGTCTGGTCAACTTCATTTCACTTGTTGATATACATCCATTCCTGCATTTCAGGCCTGCAACACATTCCAAAAGAAGTTGGGATGGGGGCAATTTAGGGCTATTAATGAGGTAAAACAGTTAAATAATGATGTAATTTGAAACAGGTGATATCAACAGGTGATTGGAATCATGATTTGGTACAAACTCAGTATCCAGGAAAGGCCTAGTCTTTGAGGACCAAAAATGGGCCGAGGATCTCCAGTTTGTCAACAAATGCGAAAGAAATTTTTTAAAATGATTTAAGAAAACAATGTTCCTCAAAGAAAGATGCAAGATATGGTGCATAATATCATTCAGTGATTTCAAGGAATCTAGAGGAATTTCAGTGCATAAAGGGCAAGGGCACAAGCCTAAGCTGAACACCGGTGATCTCCAACCCGCTAGACGGCACTGCATCCAGAACTGTCATTCATCTATAGCTGATATAACCACATGGGCTCGGGATTACTTTGGCAAACTTTTCTCAAGCGCTACAATACAGAGTTACATCCACAAATACCAGTTAAAACTTTACTGTGCAAAAAGGAAGCCTTATGTTAACAGTGTCCAGAAGCTCTGTTGACTTCTCTGGGCTAGGGGGCATCTGGGACGGACCATCACACAGTGGAAACATGTATTGTAGGTCAGATGAATCAGTATTCCAGGTCTTTTTTTTTTTTGTAAGAAATGGACACCATGTGGCGGCACGGTGGTGTAGTGGTTAGCGCTGTCGCCTCACAGCAAGAAGGTCTGGGTTCGAGCCCCGTGGCCGGCGAGGGCCTTTCTGTGCGGAGTTTGCATGTTCTCCCCGTGTCCGCGTGGGTTTCCTCCGGGTGCTCCGGTTTCCCCCACAGTCCAAAGACATGCAGGTTAGGTTAACTGGCGACTCTAAATTGACCGTAGGTGTGAATGTGAGTGTGAATGGTTGTCTGTGTCTATGTGTCAGCCCTGTGATGACCTGGCGACTTGTCCAGGGTGTACCCCGCCTTTCACCCGTAGTCAGCTGGGATAGGCTCCAGCTTGCCTGCGACCCTGTAGAACAGGATAAAGTGGCTAGAGATAATGAGATGAGATGAGATGGACACCATGTACTCCGGACTAAAGATGAAAAGGACCTGTTAAAGTCCAAAAGCCAGGGTGTGTCGTGGTATGGGGTTGGGTCAGTGCCCTTGGCAAAGGTAACTTGCACTTCTGTGATGGCAGCATTAATGCAGAAAAGTACATTGAGCTTTGGAGCAACATATGCTGCCTTCAAGATGACCTCTTTTCCAGGGATATTTCAACAAGCCAATGCAAAACCACATTCTGCACACATTACAAAGGCATGGCTGTGGAAGAAAAGGGTGTCTGTCCTCTCTGTCCCCAATAGAGAATGTGTGGAGAATTTGGAAACGAATGACCCTGCGCTGTTGCACACTTTACAACCTGTTTGCAGGAAAAATGGGACAAATTATCACCTGAAACGCTTCATCACTTGGTGTCTTCAACCCATTGACATCTTTTAAGCGTTGTGAGAAGGAATGGCAACATTACAAAGTGATAAATGCTTTACCATCTCAACTTTTTTTGAAATGTGTTGCAAGAATTAAATTTGAAATAAGTATTTGTTTTGAAAAAAAACCCAGCCAATATAATTCATGAGGTAAAACGTCAAATAATGTGCTAATGTATTGTTTTGAGTGCAATACAGGTCAAATATTATTTACAGATCGTTTTCAGTTTTAATTTCAATTTCAACACACCGTCCCAACTTTTTGTGATTTGGGGTTGTAGGTGAATTTGCTTTACAGCACTGAAACATTACTCTCAGCCATAGCACAAACAATAATTTTATGGCAAAATCAGCTCAAATACATGATGTGAGTTTTACTTTTTTGTTTCATCGAGGAGGCACCAACTTTACAGAGGTAAAACAACATGGGCCAAAAAAATGACAGAAAACAGTATTTCTAAATTGTTTTGGAGAAAGTACAGAAGGCTGTTTTAGCCTCACTTTAGATGAGATGAGCTGATCAATAGCTCAAAGGTTGCATTGAGTAAACTGTTGGCGCCTCAGTGTTCTGTCGGACGCTGACCTGTTTGGCTGTGTTGCATTTTATGCTTTACTCCTGAGCAGTGTCACCTTGAAAATCTGCTCTCTTTGGAAGGATTTAAGATCGTAACAGGTAAGTATAATGGACAGTGATAATTATTCATAAAGTCAAGGGAAAAATATGCTTCTGCACTTTTATCCTTAATGCACTGCTTCTCAGTAAACAAGCTGTACCATGTAAGGCAAGGCAAGGCAAGGCAAGTTTATTTATATAGCACATTTCATACACAATGGCAGTTCAATGTGCTTTACAGAAGCAAAAACAAAAACAGTAAACAATAGAGAAATAAAATTACATAAAATAATTTTATTTTTAATCTAAAACAATTAATTAAAAGAATTAAAAGAAAATAATAAGAATTAAACAATAGTAGAAATAAAATAATAAAATGCCAAAAAGAAAAAAGGAAAAAAAGAAAAAGAAACCAGCGGAATAAAATAGAATAAAATTAAAGTAAATTTAAAACATGCAGAGAAAGTAAAGATTATAAAAAATGTAAAAATATTAATTATTTAACAGAAAGCATCTGAGAACAGCTTGGTCTTTAACCTAGATTTGAAGCTGCCAACAGCAGGAGCATTTTTAATGTCCTCTGGCAGTTGGTTCCATAGCTGTACTGCATAGTAGCTAAAAGCTGCTTCACCACACTTTGTTTTAACAACTGGTTTTAATAGTAAATTTTTCTGTTTTGATCTGGTAGATCTGATTGGGTTAGGCCGCTGCAACATATCAGAGAGGTAATTGGGCCCTGTACCATTTAGAGATTTGTATACCAGCAGCAATACTTTAAAGTCAATTCTGTAGCTTACTGGAAGCCAGTGAAGGGACCTTAGAATTGGAGTAATGTGCTCTGTTCTTTTTGTTCGTGTGAGAACCCTAGCCACTGCATTTTGAACCAGCTGAAGTCGTTTGATGGTCTTTTTTGGCAGGCCTGTGAAAAGGCCATTGCAGTAATCAACCCTACTAGAGATGAAGGCATGCATAAGTTTTTCCAGATCATTTTTTGACATAAGTCCTCTTAGTTTGGAAATGTTTTTTAGGTGATAAAATGCCGTTTTAGTGATTGCTTTCATGTGACTGTCAAAGTTTAGCTCGCTGTCAATGAAAACACCAAGATTTTTAACCATTTCTTTAGTTTTAATCCCTTTTGTGTCAAGAATAGTGGTAATCCTGAGTCTTTCATCTTTTTTTCCAAATAGAATTACTTCTGTTTTATCTGTGTTCAACTGGAGAAAATTTTGTGACATCCAGCTATTGATTTGATCAATACACTGGTAGAGACATTCAAGGGGGGCATAGTCATTTGGTGATAGAGCAAAATAAATTTGGGTATCATCTGCATAGCAGTGATACAAAATTGAATTTTTATTGATGTAGTTCGACCTTACTATCTGTACAGTCACAGAAACTCTGGAGTTGTACTCTTTTCTTGTTTCAGTAATTGATATACAAAGGTGAGTCAAATGAAAGCCTTAATTTTATAAGTATCACAGAAGTGTAGCGTTTTCTGCATAATCTCCATTTCATTCGGTACAAATGTTGCAGCACTTAATCAGGATCCAGATTCTTCTAGAAAAAAAAAACTGATTCAATTGGATTTTATTTAGACTTTCAAGGTTTTTATTTCACTCACTTTTGTATAATTTCTGGGTGACTTATTTTGACATGGACTTACTTTGTGAGGTTTCTCATTATTTACCAACAGAAGCAGGCAGAATGTTGGCTACGATTCAGGGGGTGTCTAATGTGGGTCCTGGGGTGGCACCAGGCCCCACACTTATATAAATTGGCCACTCCATTTGCTGAATCTGGTAGTTCGAGTTATTAGGTTGGGAGTGAAGGTTGCCTTTATCATCACATGACAGTACAGTGAGGTTCTTTTCTTTGCATCCCAGCCTATACCCTAGGTAGCTGAGGTCAGAATGCAGGGTAAACTCTGATGCAACTCCCACGGAGCAGAAAGGGTTAAGGGTTTGATGTTGCCGTGTCTTAAACTTCTAAGCTTTAATCAGGCATAAACTTTTGAACCTGAACCCAAGCAAAGTAACAAATCAGACCTGAAGCCAACCAACCAAAGACCAATGAAGCAGAACAATCCTAATGAACGTTAAACATAAAATATGTCATTTTCTAAGTCTGCATTTGCAGGGTCATCAAGTCATGTCTGAATCAAATGTTTGCATAAAATACAACCTTTTGAAGTAACTTCATCATTCACTGTCCTACATTTCCCATGAATACAGTCTGTCAGTCAGTTAAAAAAAAGCCGTGGAAAAAGACAGGTGAGCAGTTAGTGAGCAGAAAAATAAGTTAAATTTTACAGTGTTTTTCTTTCTTTTTAATAAGAAATGTCTGGTGAAGTCAGAATTTTTGCTCTGTCTTCATTCCATATCACTTAATGGACTATTGAGTTGGGCGGCATGGTAGTGTAGTGGTTAACGCTGTCGCCTCACAGCAAGAAGGTCCGGGTTCGAGCCCCGTGGCCGGCGAGGGCCTTTCTGTGTGGAGTTTGCATGTTCTCCCCGTGGGTTTCCTCCGGGTGCTCCGGTTTCCCCCGCAGCCCAAAGACATGCAGGTTAGGTTAACTGGTGACTCTAAATTGACCGTAGGTGTGAATGTGTGAATGGTTGTCTGTGTCTATGTGTCAGCCCTGTGATGACCTGGCGACTTGTCCAGGGTGTACCCCGCCTTTCGCCCGTAGTCAGCTGGGATAGGCTCCAGCTTGCCTGCGACCCTGTAGAACAGGATAAAGCGGCTACAGATGATGAGAAGAGATGAGACTACTGAGTTAGTAACTGTTAGAAAAAGTCAGTAAGATAGGAACATGGTGATGTAGGATGCTTTAAAAGCCGAGATCAAACTGAAGTGAAATCAGAGTTAGGTGTGAAATTAACCTCTGTAGCAAATCCCTTTTTCAGGTACTGTGTCTATTCAAATGAATGGGCTTCCGGGCATCCAGTGTAACCATGGAGTTACCTGTACATTACATATACGTGTACTGCTTTTAAAAAAGAACCGACTTATGAGCGAGCATAGGCATCAAAATAAAGCTTCCTTCTGTTCTTTTCAGAAACATTAATCTGACCATGGCTGGACTGCAAAGTCCAAGTGTTGGAGACAAATCATGCTCTGATCACTCAGACCACTTTCAGAGGATGCAAGTGACAGCATTTATGTGACTTTATTATGAACCTGTACGTTCAAACACAGGCTGAATTTCAAACTGCTTTACTGCTATACACCTGCTCATTCATGCAATTATCCAGCCAACCAATCATGTGGTAGCACCACAATGCATAAAAGCACTCAGATACAGGTCAAGAGCTTTGGTTAATACTCACATCAGACAGAAGAGGGAAAAATGTGATCTCAGTGACTGCTGATGCCAGATGGGCTGGTTTGAATATTTCAGAAACTGCTGATGTGCTGGGATTTTCACACCTTTAGTTTGGTGAAAAAAAGCCCACCCAGTGAGCAGCAGTTTGTAGGCAGAAATGTCTTGTTGATGATAAAGGTCAGAGGAGAACAGCTAAATTGGTTCGAACTCTCAGGAAGGCTCCAGTAACTCAAATAACCACTCATTACAACCAGATGGGCTACAATAGCTGAATTCCACATTGGGGTCACTGTTGTCAGCCAATAATAGGAATCCGAGGCTACAGTGGTCACCGACTCACCCAAACTGCGGTGGGTTTCCCAAAAGCCTCTTAACGTTAAGAGTATCTTAACTAGGCGAGACAGAGTGTTCATTGTGTTGCTTGCTCTACCATTTAACGATGATCTTTGTGCTATGATGCTTTTGGGAAACTTGGCACTGGACAGCTGAAGATTGAAAAAAACATTTCCTGGCCATTTTCCAATCTTGAACTGTCCAGTTTTGATGATCGTTTGCCTGCTGTAACCTCAGCCTTCCTAATAAAATAGTTAGTGAATGCATACAAACTGCATCCAATATAGTGGTGTAAAGTGTACCAGACAGTATACTCAGAACTTTATCAGGGATTCAGCAACCAAAATATGTTTCTATCCACCTTTGGCATGTAGATGCAGAAAACTGAATGAAACCTGATTGACCATATACTTGGTCTGAATAATAGTGTTGAAATAAAACCCTGGTGGTTTTATTTGATAACAGCCTTGAACCAGTTCAAAATCAGAGTCCATACATGACACAAATCATTCCAAACATAAATGACTAATATCATTACATTACATCGCATGGCATTTAGCTGACTCTCTTATCCAGAGCGACGTACAATGAGTGCAAAAGTCAGGTACACGAAGTGCTGAACTTCTAGACAAGAAAGTTCTAGTGCCAACTGAAAAGGTGACAACAATACCTAGTGTAATATTCTGTTGAAGTACCAATACTCAGCAAACAGCCAAGGAAACAAACCAACCATACAAAGTACAACTAAATAGAGAACTCAAATGGCTAACCCCAGGGTATACCATACACAGCCTGGGTTGGTCTAGACCGAAACACAGTTGCACAGTGGGCAGAGGAGAGGTGCAGCCAAAGGGGTGGATCTTCAGTCTGCCCTTGAAGGTGGTCAGGGAGTGAGCAGTTCTGACCTCAGTGGTAAGGTCATTCCACCAATGGGGAGCCAGGACAGACGGCAGTTTTGAGCGGGCTGGACAGGAGCAGAGAGGAGGAGGGGCCAGGCGACCAGTACTAGCGGAGCGTAGGGATCTGGCTGGCATGTACAGGCAGATCAGACTTTGGAGGTATGTTGGCCCTAATGCTTTGACAGCCTGGTAAGCTAGCACCAATGTCTTAAATTTGATACGAGGTGTGATAGGTAGCCAGTGCAGGTTGGCAAGCAGAGGGGTGACATGGGAAGAACGAGGGAGGTTGTAGACCAGGTGAGCTGCAGTGTTCTGGGTGAGCTGCAGGGGTCTGATGGCAGACGCTGGAAGGCCATCAAGGCGAGGATTGCAGTAGTCCAAGTGGGAGAGGATCAGTGCTTGGACCAGCAGCTGAATAGGTGATAAGAAAAGGGAGGATATCAGACTCGACCAGTAAAAAGACCAGGTACTATATTATAATAGTTTTTCATTGTCAGGCACTTGTAATGATTGAGTAAATCAATTTAATGCACAACATCTCCATGCTACCATGTATACACACCAAGGTGGGCAGACAAATAGACTGTTCTTTAGGGAAGCTGCGCCATCTGAGTGCTGGATTCCATGTTCCAAAAATACTGTCAAAATGAAGTAGATTAATCATTTAGGATGCGAAACTTCATTTACCAAATTATTCTTGTCATGTCACTGTCCTTGTACATGCACGTGCATGATAGAGATCATGCGGAATTATATAAGCAAAATATAGTTTCATCTCACATAACTTTAAAATTGAGAGGCAACTGTAATATTACTAACATAAAAGTCCAATTTTATTATTCACTGATGCCTTGGATACACCACTACTAGCAGAATATCAGTATTGGATTAGTATCAGTATACACTATAAGCCTTTAATAGAGAGGATGTTATAAAACCTATTTCTGATTCAGATTATTTATTCTCCTAGAAAATCAGTTTGTGCTCAATGTCTAAGCATTTTCACACATTCTCGCTTCTTCCTAGATGAGAATGAGGTGGGTGGTGTGTGTAGGAGTTTCCTGGATCCTCTCCATCTCCATAGCTCATGCAGACTTTGACATCTGCAGCCTGAAGCCCAAAGATCTGCCCCTGGAGCCAGTATGTGTATACCGCAACCTGAATATCCTTGATGAAGAAGAAGAAACAGTTGCGACCTCTAAGGAGATCCCTACGTCCACCAACCCCCGAGTGTGGGAGCTGTCTCAAGCCAACGGGGGCTTTGCACTTTCTCTCTTCAAACAGCTCTCCAAAGGCAAGTATGAGGATGAAAACATCTTCATGTCCCCGCTCAGCATCTCAACAGCCTTCGCCATGACGAAACTGGGGGCTTGCAACAGTACGCTGGAGCAGATCATGAAAGTAAGGCAGTGAGTTTATATGGAACACTTACTTAGCGTATACATTCAGGTCAAAATGACCAATATGTAAGTCTGTTTTACAAATATAAATATTCAGGCCATTTTTTCCTGTGTGACAGAGTTACATAAGCTGTTTTTACATAAGCCATTTCTAGCACCCTCTGCTGGCTGTAAGACAAATCAAAATCTCAACGAAAATGAAAACAATAACAACCCCTCTACTCCTCTCTTACATATGGTTTGTCCATTTCCTTTAAGGAAAAGGGATAGAGCTGTGCAACACTGCTCTGGCTGGGGGTAGAACTCACGTTAAGGTCACAAGAATATAAACAGAAAATGGAATGATCAATTGTATGCCAATATCGCACATCAGGGGTTTTTTTTCCAGAGGTGTCCCTGAAATTAAGATTGCATGTTAAAATCCTACAGCACTGTGGAATTCTCAGTTGTGATTGGTTAGAAGGTGTTGTTAATTTTCTATAATAGCAGCTCTGATAATAGTGCACCTGAAAATCACAAGTTTATATTAATGCCCTTGATCTAATGCTCAATCTATAGTAACAGCTTATTCACAGGGACTTGTTCAGTGGATGCTTCGCATAAACGGATTAAAAACCAGGTGTTGTTATTGATATGGTGACATTGTAAAATGTTTATTTGAACATTTATGGAATAAGTCTCTCGTGTCAGCACTTTGTAGCAGTCAGAGGTAAAGCTGTAACTAAGGACAGAGGAGTTTATTCTTTACAGTTTCTCTGTAACATGCTGAATTTTTCATTTGATTAACTATAAGAAAGAGAAAACAGTGCTGTAGTTGAGCCACTAAACCTCAAGTCCAAGTCCAGTCTCAAGTCCCCAGTGTTCAAGTCCGAGTCAAGTCCAAGTCATTAAAGAAAATTTCGAGTCAGAGTCAAGTCTACTACTGATCTGAGTTGAGTCCGAGAACAGGACTCCAATCGCGCCATTTGACGGTGGCTGTTGCTGCCTTTATGTGAACGCGTCTCTGCTACTGTGTTGGACTAACGTTACTGCTTGACTGCCCCATTTTAGTTAATAGGCTGCAGATAAAAAGCTTGTTCATCGCTCAGCAAGCCCCGACCACTATCAACAGGGCAAATAACATGAGAGAGGGTTAACACTAGCTAGTTCATCTCTCAGCAAGCCCCGCCACCAACAGGGCAATGAACATAGCGTGTCACTGATTCCTCTGGGTGGAGTCTTGCCTAATGACGATTGAAGCTCGAGGTTGTCCCCGTCGTCTCCTCGATAGTTCTTCTACATAGCAGTGCATTCTTTCCCACTGCATGAGAAGTCTGTATAAGCAAAGTGGACAATCCTAGGGGCTTCTCTCCAGGCATTTTAGCACCATTAATGTTAGTTTGTTCCTGAACATGACGTATGAACAGGTGAATGTGCATTCTCTTGCACAAAATTAATATAAAAATTAATGTAGATATAAATATCTTACGCCAAATTATTATGGCATGTTACAAAAAATAAAGAAAAAATCGCCTCCAATTTACAAGTCCGAATGCAGTTAATGCATGAGTCCGAGTCCAAGTCCGAGTAATCAGTGCTCAAGTCCAAGCCAAGTCACGAGTCCTTAAAATTAGGGCACGAGTTGGATTCGCATCCGAGTCCTGGACTTGAGTACTACAAGCCTGAGAGAAAATAATGGGATACTGGTGAGGGAATGACCAGTTTATAAATGCAAGTTTATAAAATGTTTATTGCTGCTATAAATGATAACAGGATCTTGTTTCATGGACATTCTACATCATCAAATGCAACTATTAATGGATAAAAAATAAAATATTGCATTCTTTAGTACTGATGTGGTAACTCTGCTTCACCACACTACCTTTTTAGTGACGTTTCTCAGAAAGTGAAGTTGACCTTCCATCCATATGCCCTCAATCACAGGTGTTCGAGTTTGACACAATAAAAGAAAAGACGTCAGATCAGGTTCACTTTTTCTTCGCCAAGCTGAACTGCCGCCTCTATCGCAAAACACACAAATCTGTGGAACTGGTCTCAGCAAACCGTCTGTTTGGAGAGAAAACATTCGAGTTCAGTGAGGCCTATCAGAACATCAGTGAGATAGTCTATGGGGCCAAGCTGCTGCCGCTCAACTTTAAGGTCTTTAATACTTCACAAAACATAACCAACAAAACAGTAAGAACCATCTCTTTGATCAGCATTCATCAGTCTTGTTTCCTTCCTGCAGGAGAAACCTGAATTTTCAAGGCAGAGAATCAACGAGTGGATTTCTGAGAAGACAAACAATAGAATAAACAACACGTTGCCTGAGGGCTCAATAGATGTAAATACCATTCTGGTGTTGGTCAATACAATCTACTTTAAGGTAGGCATAACTGTATGGGTTCATCAAGGGTTCTCAGAATGGTCCATGGTTCTAGTTTTCTGAAAGGGTTCTACTTTGAATCTTTTCTGCAAGAAAAACATTCTTCATAGAACCTTTATGAAGAGCAAATGAGTGAAATCTGAAGTTGTCAATTCCAATGACAGCTGGAGGGAACCCAAAGCGGGAGGGGTTAGAGAATGGAAAAATATTTAATATAGTTATGTGGTGACTTCCAGTTGGAATGAGTGATGCTTTACGATTCTCTTTTCCACTCTACTGTGAAACAGCCATAATTATTCATTTCAGATGCCCATTCTTTAAGCAGCCAGCAAGATTTGCAAAGAGGAAATGTTGTTTCTACCAGTGATGTACTGAAGTCAGGAGTGGAAAATTCAGTAGCCCAGGCAGCCAGGACAAGCAGATTTCATGTCCAGGGTATGATTTTTTTATTTGAAGGTGCCTGGCGGACAAGTAGCTTCAACAACCAGAAAAGGAAAATAATCCCTACTATTGCAAAAGTTTTTATGTTACAAGAAGGTTTAAATATAATATTATGCTTCATGGGCGGCACGGTGGTGTAGTGGTTAGCGCTGTCGCCTCACAGCAAGAAGGTCCTGGGCTCAAGCCCAGTGGCCGACGAGGGCCTTTCTGTGTGGAGTTTGCATGTTCTTCCCATGTCTGCGTGGGTTTCCTCCAGGTGCTCCGGTTTCCCCCACAGTCCAAAGATATGCAGGTTAGGCTAATTGGTGGCTCTAATGTGAGTGTGAATGGTTGTTTGTGTCTCTGTGTCAGCCCTGCGATAACCTGGCCCATAGTCAGCTGGGATAGGCTCCAGCTTGCCTGCAACCCTGTAGGACAGGATAAGCGGCTACAGATAATGGATGGATGGATTATGTGATGTACATCACTGCTGTAACAATAGCACAAGCTACTCATTCTGAATGCCACCACCTGGTTGCACTACACACATTATCTGAGACGATCTGACAGCAGAATGACTTTTACTAGGCAGATTAATTAAGTATATCTCATTGCTGTAATGTTTTCCAACAACTTTGAGGGCACAAACATACTCATCTATACTGGAAACTGTTAATGAAGACAAATAATCACAAATGTTGATTTCCTTTAGTCACCATTAATGCACTTGTCTAGTAAACTAGCTGATTGATTACCTGTTTTTACATTGTTAGTTACCACTATTTTATACCATTTTAGTTTTTCCAGGCAACTAAAGCATGGCACTGGGCAGCACACTAGAGCTTTTACTTGCTTGCTGTGCTTGCTAATGAATTTATGAAGGGAATTTAATTTATCACATATACATTTTTCCTCCAGAATGATTATCTTTAGGGGGAAGGCATCTGGTTTGTGGTTCAAAAGGGTTGTTTTGAATTGTATGTGTTGTACAGTTTTGGTGGGAAGTTTACATACACAAGCAAGAATGTCATGGCAATATTGGGCTTTCAATGATTTCTTTGAACTGTTCTTTTTCTGTGACAGAATGGTTGCACCACATACAGCTTTAATAGGAAACCCCCCCAATAATTTAGTGTACAAATTTTAATTTATTTTGGGTGTAAAAAAAACCCATACATGTTGGATGTCACATCGCTTGCGACAAAGACCGTCATTGGCTGTCTGTGGCATGGCGAAGATGGAGGTGAGTGGCGAGACCAGCAATAGTGGCATAGGGCCTTCTGCACAGGTGGCATGCAAGTCCTGTTGGTGCTACCTTTTCAGGTTCCTTTCTTCTAAGTCGATGCTGAATTATGCACTCAGAGCGATCCTCTTTGAAGAGCTTGATACTCTGAGGTAGGCTCCTTCGCTATGATGATGATTGATTATTAGCTTTCAGTTCCCACGTCTCTGAGTCAATCCCAAAGCTCTTCACTGATGCTTTTATACAGCCCTTGTAGCGTTTCCTCGGTCTGCCCCTTCCATGCTGTCTTAATGTCAGCTCTCCATAAAACAACTATTTAGGTATCATGCAATCTTCCATTCTAATTAAGTGGCCTGCCCACTGTAGCTGGCATTTCTTTACCAAGCTCTCAACTGATGGACAGCCAGCTTTAGTTAGAACTTTGAAGTTGGTCACTTTACCTTGCCAAGTCACGTGAAAAATTTTGCATAGGCACCTTTAGTGAAAAGCCTCAACTTGATACTTGATGGAGGTGACGGGCATAAGTCATCCAGGACTCCATGCAACGTGCAGAGCAACATGCTCAAAACCACGGCTCTGTAAACAGTGATTTTAGTTTTCAGGGTGATGTGGTGGCTATTCCAGACATGGTCATAGAGGTGACCAAAGGAGGCACTAGCTTTAGCAGTGCAATTGGCAATCTCATGGTCTAGTTGGCCATCATCAGCGAGAATGCTCCCCAAGTATGTGAAGGCATCTGTGTTCTTCAGCTTATAACCATTTACCAGGATACATGGCTCCATACGTTCCGACCATAGCGGGGGCTGGTGCAGGACTTTGGTTTTCTTGATGCTGATGGTCAGGCCAAAGTCCTTGGCTGTGGTACAAAAGTTGAGACAACGTCAGAAACATCTTACTTGGGCTAAGGAGAAAAAGAACTGGACTGTTGCTCAGTGGTCCAAAGTCTTCTTTTCAGATGAAAGTAAATTTTGCATTTCATTTGGAAATCAAGGTCCTAGAGTCTAGAGGAAGAGTGGAGAGGCACAGAATCCAAGGTGTTTGAAGTTTCTGCAGTCTGTGATAATTTGGGGTGCCATGTCATCTGCTGGTGTTGGTCCACTGTGTTTTATCAAGATCACTGAGCAACAGTCCAGTTCTTTCTCTCCTTAGCCAAGGTAAGATGCTTCTGATGTTGTCTCTGTTTCAGGAGTGACTTGATATTAGGACTGCAACAGTTGTAGTCCCTTTCCTGAAGACATCTGTGTGTGATGGCTCTTGATGCACTGACACCAGCCTCAGTCCACTCCTTCTGAAGCTTTCCCAGTTTCTTGAATTGACTTTTCTTGCCAATCCTCTCAAGGCTGCGGTCATCCCTGTTGCTTGTGCACCTTTTCTAGCCAGTCTTTTCCAGCAATGACCTTCTGTGGCTTACCCTGTGGTTTTCGATAGGGTTGAATTTAGGACTTGTTTTAAGCTTAATGTCAGCCTGCTTTATCCATTCCACAACCAGCTTTGATGTGTTTGGGGTCATTGTCCTGTTGGAACACCCGATTGTGTCCAAGTTCCAATTGTCTAGCTGATAGTTTGAGGTTATGCTGAATAATTCAGAGGTTCTTCTGTGTTCCATCCACTTTGTGCAATGCACCAGTTCCACTGGCAACAAAACTACCAACATGCTGAACAGATGGTACAGTGTTCCTCTGTACCTTTGTTATTGTGGCAAAACAACTCAATCTTTGTCTCACCTGACCATAAATCTTTCCTCCAGATGTTTTTTTCTTTGTCCATGTGGTCAACTGCAAACTTTAATTGAGCTTGAAGGTGTCAATTTTGGAGCAAGGTCTACTTTTTTGGACAGCAACCTCTCAGTCTATGATGATGTAAAACTTGTTTGACTGTAGACAGTGTCACTGGTGTTCCAGCAGCTTCCAGTTCATGGAAGGCCTGTGCCTTGGTAGTTCCTGACCATCTGAACCAATTTCCTCTCAGCTGAGGGTGACATTTTGGGTCACCAAAGTGTCACCCTCACCTTGAAATAATTTGGTCTTACACTTTCAAATAATTTGTTCTTACAGTTGTTTGAACTGATGATCTTGGAATCTGCAATTGTTTAGAAATGTCTGAGTTGTGTGATTCTATGATCCTCTTTCTCAGATCTGCACTGAGCTCCTTAGACTTTCCCATTGTACTATGTGTTGGTGAACACAATGAGTACTGTCAAAGAAACCCTTTTTATGTTGGCACAGAGAAGCTACCAGCTGTAGTCAATCATGATCACTAAGAGGAAGTTAAAAGGCCGTGGCAAGTTAAGACGTTTTTGAACTTTCAGCATTGATGTATATTGCACAATCATTCTACCATAGAAAAAGAACAGTTCAAAGAAATTATTGAAAGGCCAATGTGCCATGATATTCATGTCTATGATATTCATGTCCCCGTATGTAAGTTTCAAACAGCTGTACATGCAATAATATTGCACTAGCCAAGTGATACCAGGAAAACCATGACAACTCAGCAATGTCCACTAGACACCGACATGGAATTACCGAAGGTGATAAATTACTGCCATCATTCACACAGGTTGAGTGTAGGAAATGAAAGAAAGGGGATTTTATTTACAATGTCTAGTAGTAGTAGTATGTCAAAGTGAGTGGATTTCTTTTTCATTAGCTTGATCAACACCTGTGATATCATGAAACTTGCTAAGGTGCATGAAATTTATCCACTTGACATTATTACTTCACAGGGACTGGAATGAATGAAATCTATCTATCTAATAATAATTTTATTTATTTTTAAAATTTCACATCTACCTTTCTTGCTACATGACATTTGATGTTGTACATTATCTAGGGCCAATGGAAACACAAGTTTGACAGATATAATAGCATGGAGTCCAAATTCCATGTCAACAAGACGCAAAGCTGCCTGGTGCAGATGATGTACCAGGAAAACATATATCACTATGGAAACTTCCCAGAGGACAAGGTACAGGTGCTTGAGATGTTCTACAATGGAGAAGGCATTTCAATGCTGATTGTATTACCACACAAGGACACAAAGCTTGCTGAGGTATAATTTTGTAACTTCCTTTTTTTTTCTCCAAAAAAAAAGACCAAACATCCAATAACTTTTTGATTACAAGCAGTAAAAGGTGTTCTTGCCTGACATTCTACACCTGTTTCTACACCTTTTTAATAAAGGTGGAGGAAAATTTAACTCTCCAGAAACTCAGTGACTGGTTGAACAAAATGAAAAATAAACCAGTGGGAGTGCATTTTCCACGTTTCCGCATAGAGGATAACTTTGGCCTCAAAGAGAAGCTTCAGGCTATGGGCCTCCGTGATATTTTCAGTGCAGAGGATGCCAGTCTACCAGGTAAAGCCTCTGGTTATGAATTTCACAATCCATGCCTAAGTATAACTGCATAGTCCAGTATGAGAACATCTTTCTCTGTCTGGAATCTATTTTCAGGCATGGTAGCGAAGAATCAGAATGACCTTTACGTCAGTGATGCTTTCCACAAAGCTTTCCTTGAAGTAAGTTCCTCTTTAATAGCAATTAGTCTATTCCAGCATTGTTTACACAGTGAATAATCAATCACTGGGTCTCATTTTTCAAGATACATAGGAATTAATTTACAGTCATGGAAAAAAGTAATCCCTCCTTCAGTTCTATATTTTTATTTAGGGCCTAAATAACAATTGTGTAGTCTTCACCAATTTCTGTAAACAAACAAGTGTTGCCAGGCAAAACAAACCTCGCCTGGCAGCACTTATTTTATACCTACAGTGGTGCTTGAAAGTTTGTGAACCCTTTAGAATTTTCTATATTTCTGCATAAATATGACCTAAAACAACATCAGATTTTCACACAAGTCCTAAAAGTAGATAAAGAGAACCCAGTTAAACAAACGAGACAAAAATATTGTACTTGGTCATTTATTTATTGAGGAAAATGATCCAATATTACATATCTGTGAGTGGCAAAAGTATGTGAACCTCTAGGATTAGCAGTTAATTTGAAGGTGAAATTGGAGTCAGGTGTTTACAATCAGTGGGAGGACAACCAGGTGTGAGTGGGCACCCTGTTTTATTTAAAGAACAGGGATCTATCAAAGTCTGAGCTTCACAACACATGTTTGTGGAAGTGTATCATTGCACGAACAAAGGGGATTTCTGAGGACCTCAGAAAAAGCATTGTTGATGCTCATCATGCTGGAAATGGTTAGAAAACCATCTCTAAAGAGTTTGGACTCCACCAATCCACAGTCAGACAGATTGTGTAGAAATGGAGGAAATTCAAGACCATTGTTACCCTCCCCAGGAGTGGTCGACCAACAAAGATCACTTCAAGAGCACGGCGTGTAATAGTCGGCGAGGTCACAACGGACCCCAGGGTAACTTCTAAGCAACTGAAGGCTTCTCTCACATTGGCTAATGTTAATGTTCATGAGTCCACCATCCGGAGAACACTGAACAACAATGGTGTGCATGGCAGGGTTGCAAAGAGAAAGCCACTGCTCTCCAAAAAGAACATTGCTGCTTATCTGCAGTTTGCTGAAGATCACGTGGATAAGCCAGAAGGCTATTGGAAAAATGTTTTGTGGATGGATGAGACCAAAATAGAACTTTTTGGTTGAAATGAGAAGCGTTAAGTTTGGAGAAAGGAAAACACTGCATTCCAGCATAAGAACCTTATCCCATCTGTGAAACATGACAGTGGTACTATCATGGTTTGGGCCTGTTTTGCTGCATCTGGGCCAGGACGGCTTGCCATCATTGAGGGAACAATGAATTCTGAATTATACCAGCGAATTCTAAAGGAAAATGTCAGGACATCTGTCCATGTACTGAATCTCAAGAGAAGGAGGGTCATGCAGCAAGACAACAACCCTAAGCACACAAGTTGTTCTACCAAAGAATGGTTAAAGAAGAATAAAGTTAATGTTTTGGAATGGCCAAGTCAAAGTCCTGACCTTAATCCAATCGAAATGTTGTGGAAGGACCTGAAGTGAGCAGTTCATGTGAGGAAACCCACCAACATCCCAGAGTTGAAGCTGTTCTGTACAGAGGAATGGGCTAAAATTCCTCCAAGCCGGTGTGCAGGACTGATCAACAGTTACCGGAAACGTTTAGTTGCAGTCATTGCTGCACAAGGGGGTCACACCAGATACTGAAAGCAAAGGTTCACATACTTTTGCCACTCACAGATATGTAATATTGGATCATTTTCCTCAATAAATAAATGACCAAGTAACATATTTTGTCTCATTTGCTTAACTGGGTTCTCTTTATCTACTTTAAGGACTTGTGTGAAAATCTGATGATGTTTTAGGTCATATTTATGCAGAAATATAGAAAATTCTGAAGGTTCACAAACTTTCAAGCACCACTGTATATGTTGATAATGGTAATATTTCTCAATCATCAGCTGTCAGGTTATAGTCCTATGAAAATCCATGACCTTGAGTATGACATTTCAAAGTCATTCAAGGTCAAAGGTCATGGCAGCAACTGAAAGCCCATATGGGACTTCTTATATGTTGATAATGGTAAACATCTGGCTATCATGAACCATTTTAAAGTTATAGCCCTTTGAAAACCCATGACCTTCAGTTTGACCTTTCAAGGTCACTCAAGGTCAAAGGTCATGGTGTCAAATGAAAGCCCATATGGCACTTCCTATAAGTTGATAATGGTAAATCTCTGTCTACCATCAACCGTTTTCAAGTTACAGCCATCTGAAAATCCGTGACCTTGAGTTTGACCTTTCAATGTCACTCAAGGTCAAAAATCATGGTGCCAAATGAAAGGCCATATGGGAGTTCCTATATACTCATAATAGTAAACATCTGTCTCTCTGCAACTGTTTTTGAGTTATAATGGAAAAAAAATTATTTTGACTGAAACGTTGACCTTTCCGGTGACCTAGACCTTCACCTTGACCCGATTAACCCCAAAATTTAATCAGGTAATCTACGGACCACTGCCCAGCTACCCTGAAAATTTGAAGTCAATCGGTGCAACCGTCTAGACGCTAGATTCTTAACAGACAGACAGACACAAACAAAAAGTCGTGCAGAGCACGATACTTGCGAAAATCACAAAGAAACGGAACTTATGGACGATTAGGTGTTTTTACAAGATTTGACCTCTGTGACCTTGACCCACCAAAAATTAATGATGTTTTTGTATGACCCTAGTGAGTTGTTCTGTGCATTTTGATGAAGATTGGTCAAGAAATGATGACGCTAGAGCACCAACAAACAAACAAACAAACAAACAAGTCAACATACTTGCAAAAATCTCCGATTTTCGCAAGTAACAAACAAAAATCAAACAGCACTGATTACAATACCTCGCCCCGCTTACCCTGTCACGGATGAGGTAATAACCTCAGGTGACAACAAAAAATACAATGGATTTAATTATGTAGTTTTTCTAAAAAAGTAAACCAACATTCAGAAACCAGGTGAGGATAAAATAAGCACACCCTTCCTACTTCCAATGGAATTGTTAGCAGCCAGATGTTACTCATGAAATGCACAAGATTAATTAATCATCAAGAAATATGACCATCTCTGTAAAAGCAGAACTTTTGGCAATTTGGTGTTCTGGAGCACTCAGTTGTGTACCCGTATGGGTTCTGGGTGAGAATAGGCCCAACGTATCCTCTGTGTGTCGTAAAAGGCGACTAAAAGGGGTTGGCGTCAGGAAGGGCATCCGGCTGCAAAACTCTAGCTTCAATTTCATGCTATGATCCGGAAAAGAATTGGGCAGGGTACAGCCCGAAGTACCCTGTGGGCGCCCCCACCTGCATACGACAAAAAAAATGCTGGGGACACCGATGGAAGAGTAGTGGGATATGACGGCTTCCAAAGGCCCGATGTGCTACCTGGAAGTCAGAAAGGAAAGGAGGGATGGAGATATGCTACATGGAATGTAGGCTCTATGATAGGTAGAGGAAGAGAGCTGGCAGATGAGATGGAGAAAAGGAACATTGATGTAATGTGTATCCAGGAAACCAAGTGGGGAGGTAATGCTGTTAGAGAAATAGGAGGAGGATATAAACTGTACTACAGTGGAAAATCCAATAAAAGAAATGGAGTGGGGATTATACTGTCACAAAAGTGGAAAGAAAATGTACTGGAAGTGAAGAGGGTCAATGACAGACTGATGTTAATCAGACTGAAAGGTGGACTGGAGATGGTCACAGTAATATCAGCATACGGTCCACAGGCCAGATGTGAAGAGGAGGAGAAAGAAGCTTTCTTGATGGATCTGGAAGGTCTGATAGAGGAAGTGGCAGAAAATGAAAAGCTGGTAATTGGAGGTGATTTAAATGGACACTTGGGTTGGGAGAGCAATGGTTATGACGGAGTGCATGGTCGTCACGGCTATGGAGTGAGAAATGAATAAGGGGAGAAAATCCTAGACTTGGCGCAGAGGCAGGAGTTGTTAGTGTGTAACACAAGGTATAGAAAAAGAGATGACCACCTCATTACATATAGTAATGGAGGAAGATGTAACCAGCTGGACTATATCATGGTCAAGCAGAGTGAAGCAAAGAACTTGAAGGACTGTAAAGTTATCCCAGGGAGTGACATTGTGAGCCAACACAGACTAGTGGTGCTTGACATGAGAAGCAAAGAAGAACAAAAGCGAAATGTCTGGAAGATTCAGAACATGGATACTGAAGAATATGGAAACAAAGTGTGAGTTTAATAAAGCGGTGGAAAAGTTGAGTGCAGGGAGGGAAAGAAAAGGTGATGCCGAGGGTATGTGGCAAAAGTTGAAGGAGACCTTGAGAAAAGCAAGTGAAGAGACATTAGGAAGAACAAAGCCCGGAAGAAAGAAACAGAGAAACTCATGGTGGTGGAATGAAGATGTGAGACAAGTTCTCAAAGAGAAGAAACTGGCTTTCAAAAAATGGCAGAAGTCAATGTTGGAGATTGATAGGATGGAGTACAGGTTGAAAAGGAGAGAAGCCAAGAAGATTATCGCTATCGCAAGAAAGCAGGACATGCAGGAGCTGTATGACGAACTAGAGACCAAGGAAGGGGAGAATCGAATCTACAGGATTGCAAGAGCAAGACACAGAGTGTGAGGATATGGGAAACATCGATATCATCAAAGATAAAGAAGGAAAAATCTTATTCGAGGAGGAAAAGATTGGTGCCAGGTGGGCCGACTATTTTGAAGAACTCTTTAACATAGAAAATGAGAGGGAAGAGACAGGAGAATCGCTCAAAGTGGAAGGACCAGTAAAAGGGATAGAGGTGGAAGAGGTGAGAGAGTCATTAAAAGAAATGAAGAACAACAAAGCACCAGGAAACAGCGAAGTAAATGCTGACATGTTGAAAGCAGGAGGTGAACAATGCCTGATATGGTTGACAGACATACTGGGAGCGGTATGGATGGAAGAGAACATCCCGGAGGATTGAAGGAAGAGTTTGATAGTGCCCATTTTCAAGAAGAAGGGTGACATTCTGGAATGTGGTAATTATCATGGAATTAAGTTATTGGAACATGGACTGAAACTATTGGATAAAATATTAGACAAGCGAATCCGTGCAGTGGTAGAAATTGACCCTAAGCAGTTTGGCTTCATGCCAGGAAAGAATACAACAGACGCGATCTTTATTGTCAGACAACTAGTAGAGAAAAGAATTGAAGGTAACCTGTCAGTATTCTGTGGTTTTGTGGACCTTGAGAAGGCATACGACCGTGTTCCGAGGGAAGTAATGTACTGGTGCTTGCGAAGAAAAGGAATACCAGAGAAACTGGTCAGACTGGTCATGGAAACATATAAGGAGTCAAAGACAGCGGTGAGAACAGCAGAGGGGATGTCAAGAGAGTTCGTGATCAGGGTAGGACTACACCAAGGCTCAGCATTAAGTCCCCTTTTGTTCGTGATTGTCATTGATGTACTGTCAGAGCATCTATGAGCTGAAAATCTGTGGGAGCTGCTTTTTGCAGACAATCTGGCGATTATGGCAGACAGCGCAGGTCAACTGCAGGACAGACTTGTGAGATGGCTGGAGAGTCTGGAAAGATACGGGTTGAAGGTGAATGCTAAAAAGACGGAGGTGTTAGTGTGCAGTAAGAAAGGAGATGAGAATGTTACTATCAGAGACAGACATGGAGAGGAATTGAAGCAGGTAAAATGTTTCAAATACCTGGGATCGCTAGTCGCTGATAGAGGAGGGTGTGAAAAGGAGGTACAAGCAAGGGTGAATGCTAGCTGGATGAAATGGAAGGCGGTTAAACCAGTTATAACTGACAAAAGGATGCCAATGAGACTGAAAGCAAAGGTCTATACAACTGTAGTCAGGCCAGTGTTGACTTATGGGTCAGAATGCTGGGGCTTAAAGAAGAAAGAAAGATCAAAGAAAACTACTAACAACAGAGATGAGCATGCTCCGAAAGATGTCACTGCGTGACAGGATAAGAAATGAGGAAGTGAGAAGAAGAACAACAGTGATGGCAAGTGTAGTAACAGTAATAGAACAAAATAAACTCCGCTGGTACGGTCATATTTTAAGGAAAAAGAAGGAGGAGGTGGTGAAATAGGCATGGGAAGAGCCAGTGAGGGGAAAGAGGAGCAGAGGGCGCCAGTTGAAGAGATGGAAAGATGGATTGAGTGAGAGACTGGAAGAACTAGGGTTGAACGAACAGGACGCCGAGGACAGGCAGAAATGGAGGAGGGGGGATCATGGCCACCGACCCCCAACCAGGGGAATAATAAGGTGTTGGCAAAGAAGAAGCAGAAGAAGCACTCAGTTGTGTCTACATCATGCCAAAAAGAAAGGACGTCAACCATGACCTCAGAGAAGCAACTGTTGCTGCTCATCAATCTATGAAGGGTTATGAGGCCACCTTTGAATTTCACCATTCTACAGTGAGAAGGATTGTTTACAATTGGAGAGCCTTCAAGACAGTTGCCAATCTTCCCAGGAGTGGCCTTACCAGCAAATTCAGTCCAAGGTCAGACCACTTAATGTTCAGAGATACGTAGAAAGAAAAACCCAAGAGCTACATGATGTGGTAGCAGTCACACTGAAATGGCTGAGTTGCATTAATGGAATATTTAGCACATGACACGTTGAGGAGGAGCTCTTCCACTATTTGAGAGCCATTTTGATGTTTTCTGCTCATATGTGAACTTTGCCTTTTATGGAATTTTGCCGGCATCACCAAGTATAAATCAGCTGTGCCGTGAACCTGTATGATAATTTATGGGTGATTGATATTTAACAACAGATTTGCATATGAAGAAACTGTTTACGTTTGGCCAAAAATTTTACTAATTATTTGGTTCCTGAAGTAACAAAAGTTCCTTATAAAATTTTGTGGGTGGGTACAAACAAAAATAATAACTGCAGTATTGGGATTAAAATAAAAAAAACAAGGTCACGCGCACACACCTCTAACTTTTAATGCTTAGCAGCAAAACCCACAAAGCAGCAAACTATAATTCCCTGCTGAATATTCTGACAGCATGCAAAACTCTGGTATTAAATTGCATTCGGTTTGTCTAGACTCCTACATGATGTTAGTCTTCTACGCATACTACTGACATTTAGATCAAGGTTATTAAAAGATGTCAAATCTATTTCAGTACACCCCAAGGTGAAGCCCTACATAACAGTAAAAAAGTTGCTATAGATGGAATCAAAAACAAGACAATATAATATTAAAATAAACTAATAATAATAATAATATATTCATAATAACATCTACCTTTCTTCAAGGTCAATGAAGAGGGTAGCGAGGCCGCAGCAACTACTTCTATCCTGTTCATCGGTCGCTCCCTCAACCCGAACCGCGAGGTTTTCTTAGCTGATCGGCCTTTCCTGCTCTTTATCCGAGAAACCACCATCAACACCCTGATCTTCGCAGGCCGTGTAGCAAATCCCTGCTAAGGAGATACAGGTTCACTCCTTTACTCACGATGAGTGAGGAGAAGAGAGAGGAAGATTATGATGAAGCGCTCAATGATGGTGTTATTATTCTCATTCTACAGGTGGTATGATGGTGTTCCACTTCATTATTCATTACAAATAAAAAAAAAAAAATTACAAACTGGTGTACTGTGTTTCTATCACGGGCGATTGCTCTAAGACAACGAGAGAGGCTCAGCCTCCTCTAAAAATTCTGGATCTGAAATAGCAATGTTATAAGTTATAACATTGCTATTTCAGATCCAGAATCATAGAAATATATGTGCTCAACCCAACTACAGTGCAAAATCATTCCGTTATAACTTTCCCCAGTTCACCTAATGTGTGCGTGAGTTTTTCCCCCTCGTGACAGCGCGATGCAGCCCAGCCTCAGTGGACTTCAATGGCATTTGGGAGCTCTGCGCTTTCAATATCAAAATGCAAGACGATTATTGGACAAATACTGCGAAAACGCCCGCCCCACGGACTCCCAGCCTCAGTGGACTTCAATGGCATTTGGGAGCTATGCACTTTTCAATATCAAAATGCAAGACGATTATTGGACAAATACTGTGAAAACGCCCGCCCACGGAGTCTCACGGACTCCCAGCCTCAGTGGACTTCAATGGCATTTGGGAGCTATACGGTTTTCAATATCAAAATGCAAGACGGTTATTGGACAAATACTGCGAAAATGCCCGCCTACGGACTCCGAGCCTCACAGTGGGAGGGACATGGCAGTTTCCGCGAGGAGACTGGTGATTGGTGAAAGCGGCTGGATATTTTCTTTGATTGACAGCTCATTTCAAATATAGACAGGCAGCGGTGAATTTCAGTTCAATCCCATGCGGATTCGCAAGTGCTGTGGTGTATTGTAAGAGATCAGTTTACATTTTGATTTCATTCATTACATACGGTTTCTACCAGCTTTTTTAGTTTGTATATATTTTCATTGTAAATAAAGTGCAAATATAGTGTTGTCAAGTTTGCTATCTTAGTTCCAGAAATGTCGTTTATTTGAGTGACTGAACTTGAACTTGAAGGGGCTAGTCAGCTAGCAAGAAAGCTGCACACGGATGCCAAGCATTGCTGATTTAATTTTGGCGAAGCCATTTGCCAGTCTTCCTTTCGAGGAAAAAATTAAAATTAAAGAGCAGGGTAGACCAACGCCTCAAATTGACTTGGTGAAAAAGGTAGGGAATAATACTCGTTCCTTTCAGCTCTCCTGGTACGAGAAAGTGAATTGGCTAACAGCAAGTGACCCACATCAACAACAGTAAATAGGCTACTTTAGTAATATGTCATGGATGGACCAAAAATATAGAATCTATTTAAAATGTTTATGCTGATTATATTATATTGGAATATATATTTTTCTGGATATGAATTAAACACAGCTACAATTTGGAAAACATTTTTAAACAAAAACACAGCCGAGAACATTTCACACTACAGACCTGGATTAAAAGTGAAGGGTTATCAAAATTGTCAATAAAACATTTCTCAGTCAAAATAAGTAAAATATAGGGAAAGTGTCATTGAATGAAATGTGTGGCACCCAGCTCTATGTTTGGCTCCCCAAGGTCAGTGCTTGTGCCTATTCCAGAACACTCTGCTGTTACTGCTGAGGTTCCTGACAAAGAGCTGCTTTCAATAATGATCAATTTTTAAACAACATGCCACAATTTTAAAATATAAAATGTTAAAATATACCCCTCCCCAACACCACCATCATGTATATTGGACAGTAGGCTAATGGGCCAAAAGAACCTGTTATTTCACAGTTTGTGACCTTGCCAACAATCAGCCAGATCAGAGGCAAGAGTATGGGCAAAATTGATGTGTTTTTTCTTTTAAAATCTGGAAACATCGTAACCGACCAGCCTCCCCTGTTTGAAAGACTACCAGCCGCCACTGGTTTCTATATTATTGACATACCCGTGAAATAATTTGAGAGCTGTGGTTTTATTCCATATGTTGAAGTATTTCCTTCTGAAACAGGAAGTCGGTGACAGCTTGAAGTACTTGACCAACTTGTACAGCAGCCAATAACATTCAATGTTATGCCACACCACCACCATAGTATCTAAACAAACCTGACGATAACTTAGTGAACTAGCTAAATTGGGAAAACATTGATGAGTTTTTCATTTACTCTTGCTGTTAGAGGAATCATGTTCTAAAAAGACAATCACAAACTCCATCAGTGTGAGGTATTGACATATTCCAGGATTGATCTGCTCCAAATTAGTAAATCTCATCTCATTCATCTCATTATCTCTAGCCGCTTTATCCTGTTGTACAGGGTCGCAGGCAAGCTGGAGCCTATCCCAGCTGACTACGGGCGAAAGGTGGGGTACACCCTGGACAAGTCGCCAGGTCATCGCAGGGCTGACACATAGACACAGACAACCATTCACACTCACATTCACACCTACGGTCAATTTAGAGTCACCAGTTAACCTAACCTGCATGTCTTTGGACTGTGGGGGAAACCGGAGCACCCGGAGGAAACCCACGCGGACACGGGGAGAACATGCAAACTCCGCACAGAAAGGCCCTCGTCTGCCACGGGGCTCGAACCCGGACCTTCTTGTTGTGAGGCGACAGCGCTAACCACTACACCACCGTGCTGCCCATGGAAAATGCTAATTAAAAAAAAAAAAGAGGCAGTGATTTCTAAATTTACTTTGATTTGTATTCCATTGCAGACAGTATGAACCCAAGATATTTCATGTTTTGTCTAGTCAACTTCATTTCATTTATTAATATACATCCATTCCTGTATTTCAGGCCTGCAACACATTCCAAAAAAGGTTGGGATGGGGGCAATTTAGGGCAAGTAATGAGGTAAAAATAATTAAATAATGATGTGATTTGAAACAGGTGATTATAATCATGATTTGGTACAAAATCAGTATCCAGGAAAGGCCTAGTGTTTGAGGAGCAACGATGAGCCGAGGATCTCCAGTTTGTCAACAAATGCGTGAGAAAATTATTGAAATGTTTAAAAACAATGTTCCTCAAAGAAAAATAGGAAGGGATTTGGATATTTCACCTTCTATGGTGAAAAATATCATTCAATGATTCAAGGAATCTGGAGGAATTTCGGTGTGTAAAGGTCAGCCTAAGGTTTAGGTTCAGCCTAAACTGAACACCCGTAATCTCCGATCCCTCAGATGGCACTGTATCAAGAACCATCATTCATTTATAGCTGATATAACCACATGGGCTTGGGATTACTTTGGCAAATGCTACAATATGGAGTTACATCCACAAATACCAGTTAAAACTTTACTGTGCAAAAAGGAAGCTTTATGTTAACTGTGTCCAGAAGCTCTGTCAACTTCTCTGGGCTTGGAGGCATCCGGGATAGACCATCACACAGCCAAAATGTGTATTGTCAGACAAGACAGTATTTGAGGTCTTTTTTTTTTTTTTGTAAGAAATGGACACTGTATGCTTCAGACCAAAGAAGAAAAGAACCAACCAGATTATCATCAAGTCCAAAAGCCAGGGTGTGTCATGGTATGGGGTTGGGTCAGTGCCCTTGGCAAAGGTAACTTACACTTCTGTGATGACAGCATTAATGCAGAAAAGTACATTGAGATTTGGAGCAAGATATGTTGCCTTCAAAACGACATCTTTTCCAGGGATATTTCAACAAGACAATGCTAAACCACATTCTGCACACATTATAAAGGCATGGCTGTGGAAGAAGAGGGTGTCTGTCCTCTCTGTCCCCAATAGAGAATGTGTGGAGAATTTGGAAATGAAAAATATGACCACAACCCCATAGTGTTGCACACAGAATGGGACAAAATCACACCTGAAATGTTTTATCACTTGGCATATTCAGTCCCTGGACATCTTTTAAGTGTTGTGAGAAGGAATGGCAACATTATAAAGCCATGGGGAAGCCATGGCCTAATGGTTAGAGAAACAGCTTTGGGACCAAAAGGCTCGCCAATTCATATATGTTATACAGTTAGGTCCATAAATATTTGGACAGAGACAACATTTTTCTAATTTCGGTTCTGTACATTACCACAATGAATTTTGAACAAAACAATTCAGATGCAGTTGAAGTTCAGACTTTCAGCTTTAATTCAGTGGGTTGAACAAAACGATTGCATAAAAATGTGAGGAACTAAAGCATTTTTTAAACACAATCCCTTCATTTCAGGGGCTCAAAAGTAATTGGACAAATTAAATAATTGTAAATAAAAATGTTCATTTCTAATACTTGGTTGAAAACCCTTTGTTGGCAATGGCTGCCTGAAGTCTTGAACTCATGGACATCACCAGACGCTGTGTTTCCTCCTTTTTAATGCTCTGCCAGGCCTTTACTGCAGCGGTTTTCAGTTGCTGTTTGTTTGTGGACCTTTCTGTCTGAAGTTTAGTCTTTAACAAGTGAAATGCATGCTCAATTGGGTTGAGATCAGGTGACTGACTTGGCCATTCAAGAATATTCCACTTCTTTGCTTTAATAAACTCCTGGGTTGCTTTGGCTTTATGTTTTGGGTCATTGTCCATCTGCATTATGAAACACCGACCAATCAGTTTGGCTGGATTTGAGCACACAGTACGTCTCTGAATACCTCAGAATTCATCCGGCTGCTTCTGTCCTGTGTCACATCAATAAACACTAGTGACCCAGTGCCACTGGCAGCCATGCATGCCCAAGCCACCACACTGCCTCCGCCGTGTTTTACAGATGATGTGGTATGCTTTGGATCATGAGCTGTACCACGCCTTCGCCATACTTTTTTTCTTTCCATCATTCTGGTTGAGGTTGATCTTGGTTTCATCTGTCCAAAGAATGTTCTTCCAGAACTGTGCTGGCTTTTTTAGATTTTTTTTAGCAAAGTCCAATCTAGCCTTTTTATTCTTGAGGCTTATGAGTGGCTTGCACCGTGTAGTGAGCCCTCTGTATTTACTTTCATGCAGTCTTCTCTTTATGGTAGATTTGGATATTGATACGCCTACCTCCTGGAGAGTGTTGTTCACTTGGTTGGCTGTTGTGAAGGGGTTTCTCTTCACCATGGAAATTATTCTGCGATCATCCACCACTGTTGTCTTCTGTGGGCATCCAGGTCTTTTTGCATTGATGAGTTCACCAGTGCTTGCTTTCTTTCTCAGGATGTACCAAACTGTAGATTTTGCCACTCCTAATATTGTAGCAATTTCTCGGATGGGTTTTTTCTGTTTTCGCAGCTTAAGGATGGCTTGTTTCACCTGCATGGAGAGCTCCTTTGACCGCATGTTTTCTTCACAGCAAAATCTTCCAAATGCAAGCACCACACCTCAAATCAACTCCAGGCCTTTTATCTGCTTAATTGAGAATGACATAACGAAGGAATTTCCCACACCTGCCCATGAAATAGCCTTTGAGTCAATTGTCCAATTACTTTTGGTCCCTTTAAAAACAGGGTGGCACATGTTAAGGAGCTGAAACTCCTAAACCCTTCATCCAATTTTAATTTGGATACCCTCAAATGAAAGCTGAAAGTCTGGACTTTATGTCCATTATATAACTATAACTTGAATATGTTTCAGTAAACAGGTAAAAAAAGAAAATTTGTGTCAGTGTCCAAATATATATGGACCAAACTGTATGTCACTCTGAATAAGCGCATCTGCTAAATGCCATTAATTTAATGTAATAATCCCAACTTTTTTGAAATGTGTTTATTTTGAAAAACCAACATAATGCATGAGGTAAAACATCAAATAATGTGCTGTTTTGAGTGCAATACCTGTCAAAGATTATTTACAGATCATTGCAATTTTAATTTGAATTTCAACATACTGTCCCAACTTTTTCTGATTTGGGGTTGTAATAAGGCTAAAATGAGAATATCTCCAAAACCATTTTGTATTCCCCCCCACATAGTACTGTGTTTGTACTAAAAAAAGACAGATATAAAAAGCTCTAAATCAGAAATTTTGATTCCAGGGACAGTTTAAAAAGACCATAATTATCTTTCTACATTTAAAAAAAAAAAAACCTCTTGATGTGGCAGTGTGACAAGATCTGTCATTAGACAGCAGAAAAGGTGCAGAACATAACTACTTTTACTCATCAAAAAAAAAAAAAAAAAAGATAAAATAAAATATTTTATTGAATATGCAGATTGGACACACCCACAACTGTACAGACTCCACCCCATTTCCTAGAGAACCGTTGTTAGGGGGCCTGTATTTGCATACTGGAACGTGATTGGCTAGCTTAGATTTTTCAGTGAAATGTTTCTCAGCTTGTTTCTTGAAAGACTGTACAGCCAGGGCATCGAACAAAAACATACATTAAATTAAAAAAAAAAAAAGTTATAAAATGACGCTAAAGTAAAAAAACAAAACATGAAAACATGCACTACAGCTTGGATTAAAACAAGTTTATTTTCTATGTTAGAAATGTTGGGTTTATCAGATCACACAATGTGGGCTTTGTATAATCAGGCATTTATAGAATATTGTAATAAATCCTTCACAGTTAAACACTTAAAGTGCTTTATTTCCTTTTAGGAGAATGGATTTAAAATCTGCTAGTGAGGAAGAAAAACAGTGGTTGTGGAAAGAGGCATTCACATTATAAATCACTAATAATCACATGTATCTCTGTACCTTTTCCAAAGCAAAATCTGATTTGCAATAATTCATTTTCTTACATTATATTACTTTGAGTTTCAACAATATTCTGGTTATTACAATAAATGTCTAAAATTTAAATATATGAGTAATTGATGTCTAATACACTACTAAATCATTTTAACTTAAAGAATCCAGAGTAAAATACCTTATTTTAAAAATATGCTTAATTCATGTTAATGCAAAATAAAATATTTTAATGTATGCGTAAGAGTAACATGATCAAGACAGACATAGAAATATCTTTAGAGACTATATTGCTTTTGGGAAATAAACAATATAGCAAGACAAAATGAGGGGGAAAAACATCGTTATTTTGGCATATACTGGTGCAATACTTTTAGATGAGTGGAAACATTCTTATAAACAGACTAATGTTTGGCCATCACAAATGACAAAGACATGCAAATTAACAAGTAACATTTCAAACCAAGTCTGTTTACATCCCTCCCCCCCAAAAGACAGAGTGTGAGGCTGCAAAAACAACAACGAGAGGGAAAAAACGTCTCTGCCGCAGCTTCACAAATCAGTGTTGTTGTTCCGTTAGAAAAAAAACTTTGCATTCGACTCGTCTAATACGGTCCCTGTACAAAATATTCTGAGGGACGAGACAAGACTGAACAAATCTGTCAGATATGGCTCAGCACTGTCGTTCAGTGTTCCCAGGTTTTTTTAATAAAATGAATACGTAGTAGAGACATGCAACTTCACAAGCTTACTGTTAGAAAACTGAGAATCTGAGGTAAGTGGAGTTGTTGAATGAGGAGCTACAAAAAAAAATTTCACTGCATTTTCCAAACGCAACAGCCTGGAACAATAAATACAATGAAATGTACAGGATCACAAATTGCCATAGATCATGATATCCTGTAAGCAGAAACTGCTTAAAGAAATTGATGGTGTTTTCACTATATTTTGTGCATAACAGAGCCTCAAAACATCAGACTCCGATGCTCCATATGATGCATGATGGTGTAATCGGACTTTACATTTCAGTGGATCTGCACAAGCTTTTTGTGGGAAAATACATTTTTGAAAACTGGAAAATGAGGTTTTTAGATCGACATATAATCAATCAGTTATTAGTAAGTAAATGTGGTTGGACTTTTGTGCAAGTAGGGCACACTCTACACCCCAGATTCTAGTGAAAGAAAGAAAGTCTGGCTCACAAAGATAAGGGATAAAGCAATTTTAAGTTAAGGGATAAAGCAATTTTAGATTTTCATAAATCACAGGTCTTGGATGAAGCACGTACTAGTGTTCATCCTTCTTTTTGGTAGCTGTCGTGTGCAGTCAATCTGCCTAAAGACATTAAAACCTCACGAGCTAAGGGTGAGCTTGTCACACGGTCAATGTTACACTGAGTTGGAGATCACCGTGTTGTATCTGCTTTGCTACAAGTCTAATCAGTTTGTGATCAGACACTGAGTGTCAAAAAGCCTGTGCTGTTCCTCTGGAATGAAACATAACATGACTTCCTCCCTTATTACTTTGAGGATTTAAAAATAAAAAAATATATACTATTACTTTTGGTTGATCTACATACAAAAGCTAAACATTTTTAAACAAATTTTCACCAACGACGTTCCTCTCTTGGCTGCCGTACAAATGCATGTGGATAAAACTTGATCAAAATACACTCCAGGTGTAAACGAGGTCTACAGACAGATGCTGGTTGGAAAATGCACTGAAATTTCTTGCAACAGCTCAATTTTCCTGTAAAATCCGACATGAAAACATGTAAGCCTGGAGTGTGCGTTTAATACAGAACACTTGTTCAGTCAATGCCATCTTATCTGCAGTACCTGTGCTGATTATTAGAAATTTTAAATAGCACTAGTATTTACATCATGATAATGTGTTTGTCTTATGTGATTAAAGCTTTGAAAGCAAACAAAAAAATCAAAATGAGAAGGTCAGAGAAAGATAAGTAAATCATGAAGAGCTTGGTTTCTCAAAAAAAAAGTAATTAAGAAAAAATATGTTGACAGACTTTAGTGAGCACATTTTTTTTTTTTTTAAACCTGGACAGATATGATACTGCACGTTAGTATTAGCCCTAACATTTTACTCTTCTGATAACATTCTGCAACTTGGAATGATCAATCATACACACAAATCCTTTGCATTGTACTGAACAGAAACAAACACGCATCTGATACTAAGATACGTCCAGTACGGTCACTACAACCATCACCCTGCCATTATGGGACTGGTTAATATCAAACAATTTTAAAATATGAGGGGAAAAAAAACCAAACAAAAAACAACTTGCTTATATCGTGTCGCACTAGGTTATTATTATGAGGTTATGAATATATAAAGTTGTAATCTACATCGGCTGTTCTCATGAGGTTGCGCTGGAGTAAAAAGAGACCCACGACATCGGCGTGTTCCTCATTAACCTGACTGATGCACGCCGACACCACATGTACACAGTTTTATAACATTTTCATGTTGCTACTTCTTCTGAGGCTTTAACTATGGAGATGCTTGGACGTCGTCATCGCCGTTGTCAACGTGTTTTTCTGCTGCACTTGTGAAGTTGAAAGTAATATGAGGTCCAAGAACATCAAAATAAACGGCTTTTAGTGTGGAAAGAAGAGTAAACATCAAAAAAAAAATAAAATTGAGATCCTGATATCGTTCTAAAGAGGTGTTGACCTGTATTAACCTGTATTCACAGAAATGAGAGGAAACGGTAGAAAAGTCTTGAAGAGTCCTGAATGGTTATTAAGAGGATAAGAGGTGCATTCCATTGAAGGTAATCAGTAGCTGTTTCTCATCTAGGCTCTTCCCAGTCATCAGGAAAGAGGAAAAAAAAAAATTTATGGTCACAACCAACGTGTGATTCACAGCCTTAAAGGAGGAAAAAAAAAATCCACACCATCGATCAAACAAACATCTTTTCACTTTACCAAAGCTTTTCTTTCCTTTCTCACTTTTACACATACAAAAAGTTGTCTCTATATGCATAAGTGATATATAAATAGATACTTTAAAAGTCCCCCTTCCTGCTTAAAAACAATCCTATCTTTATGTGCCGGATGTAATCTTTCTCTCTCTTGTTTTTTTTTAATAATAGATT
This sequence comes from Neoarius graeffei, assembly GCF_027579695.1. Taxonomy (NCBI): domain Eukaryota; kingdom Metazoa; phylum Chordata; class Actinopteri; order Siluriformes; family Ariidae; genus Neoarius; species Neoarius graeffei. The sequence goes on along the minus strand of NC_083583.1, from coordinate 36,756,734 downwards.
CCTCAGTGACATGGACACCATGCGTCACAGGGATAACATCTACAATACATTTCTGTTCCTTTGGTTCTCGAGAGCTTCTGTCCCTTGAAGTCGAATCGGAGCACCAGTATGGCTCTGGTGCGTTTATATAATAATTAAAAAAAAATAATAATAATTGACTCCACACTTAAAGTGCTCTCCTCTGATAAATCCTAATCTCACAGTCATTCCGTGGCATTAAAAAAAAAAAAAAAAAATCCTGTTAACAGACGTACATGTGTCCTGGATTTGGTTCCATTCCTGACTTCCATTTCTTGGACGTTTGCCATAAAAATGTTCTTTACCTACAAAGGAAAAAAACAACCCCCCCCCAAAACAAAAAACAAAAAAACCACACGCTTCCCACTAATGTAACATGCTCAATCAATCACTTTCAAAGCGATACTGAGGAGAAAAAAAAGAAAAAAAAATCTACAAATTACAAATGTCTTATTGTTCACTTATTACAAAAAGAAGAAAATAGTAAAATACAGAAACATGGAGAAAGAAACCTTTAAACGTGAAACTGAGTTGAGTGCATCCACCAATCTGTGTGTAACAGATCTGTATTGCGTAGTGATGAGGGAGAGGTAACTGAGTGGTACTGTAGCTTATCTGAGGTTGAACACTTTCCTGTTTTTTATACTACTGTATCAGTTATATTCAGCAGCTGGATTTGGAGTATGAGAATGAGAAATATTAATCAAACATCATTTGCTTTTTTTTTCTCCCCACATTCCAATATTAATCTTACTGTTTTCAGAACATGCTAAATTGAGTTAACGCAACAACTAATTAAAATCTAAGTCTAAAGTCCATCACCTAAAGTTTTTTTTTTTAAGCCTATTGACTAATTACAAACAGAACAATTTATAACAAATTTATGACTAATCCAAACTAATTAAGAATCTGGCATTAGATCAGACCTGAGGGGCCCTAACGAAGAAAAACAGAACCCGTTTTTCTAGCCTAGCTATAGCTGGGGAGCAGCAGCATCGAACCCCAGATCAACGTGTTAAGATTGTCTCAAGGCAAAAGTAACTGAGGACTGAAACATCCTCTATTTTATAATCACCATCTGGCACACCATCTGAAGTTTGGCAATTTTAACACAATTTGACCAAATCATAACATCTCTGTCCTGAATCCTGAAGCTTTTGTTAAAGTTGTACAAAAATATATTTAAAAAAAAAAATACAAAAAAAAAAAAAAACCCACTGCAACACACAGAAAAGACAAGAAAGTCAAATTAAAAAAAAGAAAGAAGAAAACTGCATCCAGTGGTGTGTGAGGTTGTTGGAGTGTGGCTTGTCTTCATTTGTTGAAGTAACGGTTCAGTTTGTGCAACTGAAGGTAGATGCGGTTTAAAGCGCATATATGTTATTTATTTATAAATACCTAATCACTCTTACTTTAGTTTTATAGCAAACAGTCTTCGCAATTGTTTCGCAGTTTCATGTTTGTTTACTTACAGTTGAAAAAAAAAAAAAAGTCTGAGAATCAAAGAGAAAATACCCACCAACTTATACTGAGACTGACAGTAGCTTTACAAGCGTATACGGATATACCGTACTCCATCAGCTCCTGTACATGCTTACTTGTTGACTAGCTTCTCGAAAATGTCTTTTTTTTCCTCAAAAGCCCAAAATGTTTTTCATCTCCTCAACCTCCATGCATTGCATCAAACCCAATCCCTTCAATCAGGCCCAGTGGTGGAGACCGACGGTTGTATCCCTTCACCAAAAGATGAAGCTCCTCCTCTGGTTCCTGCACCGGTTCCCTCAGACTCATCATCATCTTCATGCTGAGTGCGGCGTGGTGTGGCAGAATTGGCGTTCGCGTTGTTGATGTTATTGTTGTTGTTGGTGGTGGTTTCAGGCGAGGCGCTGTGTGAGCCCTCATGTGGTGTGCAGCCTGGATGGTTCTTGCGGAAATGCTGGTTGAGGATAGCCTGGAAGGGGAAGCTCTTGCCACAGACGTGGCAGTGGAAGGGCTTGTTTCCTGTGTGCTTGCGGATGTGGTACTCCAGCTGGTCCTTGCGCGTGTACTTCTTTCCGCACATGCGGCACACGAATGGAGTGATGCCCATGTGCAGCCGCATGTGACGATCAAGACTGCCCTTCTGGTTAAAGGACTTGCAGCAGTAGATACAGGTGAGGCGGGGGTTGTAGCGGAACCAGCGATCACCCACCTGTTCACGCAGATACTCTTCATACCCTCCCACATCAAACACAGCTGCTTCCTCTCCCTGCAGAGCAGAAAAGCAAAAAGGAGTTCTTTTTTGCACATTGAAAAGCATATTCTACTGCCCCACATTTTCTTGTTTCTTACACTTTGTCTTTGGGTTGCACAGAAACAGGTGCCATTCATGCAGGAATTCAGTGGAATGGCGTTTTAACACTCAGTACGTTTACATGCACATAGAGAAAATCGAATTTCTGCCGTTGCTCGACTGAAATCAAAGTTCTAAATGCCATGGAAACACCTTAGCTAGGCTGAAATCGAACCGAACTTAATTTCTCGTAATCAAGCTACACGACCTAGATTATGCGATTTTAGCCGAGCTACTTAGTGCATGTAAACCCTATCGAGCTACTAGTCGAGCTACTTACTTCAGCACTGCCCCTTCCGGAAGTGACGAGACCACAAGCGGGAAACACAACAGCCTCGGTCGGCATGACAACGAATCATGACAACGGCATGAATCTTTTCTTTTTGTGGCATTGTTTGCACTGTTAAAATTTAGCTCACTTACTGTATCACCAAATACATCTGTACAGCTGTTGCATAGCTGTGAATTGTGTACATAAACAAGTCATTGTATTTTTGTGTGTGTGTGTGTGTGTGTGTGTGTGTGTGTGTGTATATATATATATATATATATATATCTATCTATCTCCAACATCTGAAGAATGTCAATAAAAACAAAACAATTGAACTTTTTTGTGTGTTTATTAAGACACAAGTTAAATTGTAAGCAAAGAAATTTTTTTGTAAGTAAAAAATGGACTTTAGAAAAATATACAATTGTGCAAAATAAGTTGTCTTACAAAACAGTGGTCTGCGCAGGACAGTTTGTAGCCATACAGTCTGTTAGAGCAAGCCTAACAGCTTGAGCACGGAACTTGTGAACACGGAACTGCCAGTGTTGCCAGATTGGGCGGTTTTAAGTGCATTTTGGCGGATCTGAACATGTTTTGGGCTGGAAAACGTCAGTAGTATCTGGCAACACTGCTGATAACTTTGTTTATACTCTTGAATAGCTCTTCATGACGACAACCAGAAGTGTACCAACACGATGGGGCGTGTAGTGCCACCTGTGGCTCGGGTGCACAATGTACCTCACACAATAGCTCGATTTCCTTGTGTGCATGTAGGATTGGATTTCTCTGGCACCCCTGCTGGGACCCTTAGCTCGATTACTGACAGCAGCTCGATTTGGATGTGCATGTAAACACACTGAATGACGAGCTGGTTGAGGAGAATAAAGCAAGAAGACCCTTTCAAGGAACATGGAGTGGATGAAGAATGGATACTGAATTAACTTTGCACACCTGCCTCTACCAGCACACTTACAGTAGAACACACTGCCCTAACACAATTCCCTGATTAGCAGCAGATCACCAGGTGGAACTTTACTGGCCAGCAGAAAACTCACATACTGAAGACCTGGGATTATTCAAAACGGTCCAGGATTTGTGAAGGAGGCAAACACACAACCGTTCAGCCAACACTGAGAATAAAGGCTTTGAAAGCAAGAACAGAATCCGTTAATGAAATAAATCAATTAGGAGGCTGTAGAACTAGCAGAGGCTGACCAAACAGGAGTAGTAATGAAAACTAGAAAACTAGAACTGCGAGAGTTTAACGACCAAATACTGAACAACGGGCTGATATTAAGCTGTTATATTGGCATTGGATTGAATGACATTTTCAGATCCATGCCACTCACGTACATCATGAACCCATATTATGTTGGCGGATATGATTTTTTTTGCCTTTAAAGAGCATGTACAACTTGTCTTAAAGCACGCCACCATTACCATGTTTCATAGAGTTCTGCAACTGAAGCTTGTAAGGAATTGGCTGGGTTTCTGTGGGGACGTCAGCAATATTCAGAGCTCCGATTGTGGTATTGCACTAAAAATGGAAAAAGTGGAATCCCTATGGTGATCTGAAAATTTTCCCATAGGATACCAAGGACCAACACTAACCACTGGTTGTATAGCATAGTAGCAGGATGAAAGCGAGAACTCCTGGTCCTGCTCATGAGTTCACATCAGTCTAAGAGCCACATCATATTTATATGAATTCCAACCAGTCAACAGTATACCAAAACTGTCTGATAGGCCTGTCACGATGACAAATTTTGTTGGACAATATACTGTCTCAAATTATTGCGATAAATGATATTGTTGAAGTCTCATCTCATTATCTCTAGCCTCTTTATCCTGTTCTACAGGGTCGCAGGCAAGCTGGAGCCTATCCCAGCTGACTACGGGCGAAAGGCGGGGTACACCCTGGACAAGTCGCCAGGTCATCACAGGGCTGACACATAGACACAGACAACCATTCACACTCACATTCACACCTACGGTCAATTTAGAGTCACCAGTTAACCTAACCTGCATGTCTTTGGACTGTGGAGGAAACCGGAGCACCCGGAGGAAACCCACGCGGACACGGGGAGAACATGCAAACTCCGCACAGAAAGGCCCTCGCCAGCCACGGGGCTCGAACCCGGACCTTCTTGCTGTGAGGCGACAGCGCTAACCACTACACCACCGTGCCACCCATTGTTGATGTCTTTCCAAGACAATTTTATGCCACTAGTAAATAATGATCATGCAAATACACCCTTTCAAAGAACAGTAAACTTTAATTAAGTCAACTTATTCAACAGTGGAACGTAAAAAAAAAAATTATATAAAATAACCTAAAGAAATAAAACAAATCAAACAAAAACAAAAAATAAAATGCAACTTATGGCTCTTAAAAAAAAAAAAAAAATGTACTTAAGTGAAGTACAATTAAGTGGAACTCACTGCCAGCCTCGGTTTTCCCTGTCATTGCAAATGTGAGCACTTAAAACTGCAGTTAACAGATTCCTCTTAAACTCTTCTTAAATGTTACTTTGTCGTATCTACATGTATATCTACCGTTTTAGAGGTAATGAAATGCAGATGACAATGTTCAATGTAACTTCAAGGCAAGATTGTGATGACGCATTCTTTTTTGTTTTCGCTATTATGTTTTGTATTATTTGATTTAATGTATGATCCGCTCTTCATCTTTAATGATGGCAACACCAGGCTCGTGTTGAACCTGATTTAAAAAAAAAAAAAAAAAAAAGGTAAATATTAACCTGGCACAGGGTAATAAAAAGAAGTTCTTTTCTTCACAGGCAACATTCTGCCAATCCAGTTTCTCAAAGATTAATACCCAGATAAACAAAAAGTGCAAAGTAACAACATATTGCCAGCTGTTATTTGGATAAAAGTAACAATTAGAATGAGATAACATGTAGTCAAGGGCATAGGTTTGGCATTAACATTGGTGGAGACATAAACCCAATGCCAACTGCCAGTGGCGTCAACTTCAGAGGGTCACAATATTTTGCTCCGTTGTGTTCCACCAAAAGAGTATCCATCATCTCTCCAAAGTCCAGACTTTTAAAATTTGAAGTTCAGAACTGTAGTAATTCATGAATAATAAATATGCAATTCATTTGATTAATTGCAAATTTTGCATGTGATGACTAACTCATTCTACCAATTTGCAAATGTGTTTTACAAGCGAATAACGCATTGACTGTCGGGAGGGAGTATGTTCTTTTCCCCTCATAAATGGAAGTAACACACATACGGAGCCATAAACACTGTGTTCCATTAGGCTGTGTGGTCTTTACCTAGTTTTAGAACGCTAATTTAAGCTGATATGTGATTGATCTAATGGTAAAACAGGACGAGGGCTCGAGAACTTTGATACGTTGAAAGGTTACAATTTCACTTGGCAGCAGAATGTATCTGAATTCTGATTGGTGGTTGTTATATTATTGCCCTTTTGTTGTCTTCTTGAGCCCAGAGCAGAGGGAGCGACAGGGTTCTACAGAGAAAAGTTTTAGCCTACCGCTTTCAAATGAACCCCCTTGAAAACCAATCAGTGCAGCGTATGTATGTACTTGGTATGGGACGTTTTCAAAAGAGAGGCGGGAGGAACCAAAAATTTCTGATCAAGAAGGCGGAGGCTGTTACAGTGCCTTGAAAAAGTATTCATACCCCTTGAACTTTTTCACATTTTTCCACCTTACAACCACGAACTTAAGTTTTTTATTGAGATTTTATGTGATCGACCAACACAGAGTAGCACATAATTGTGAAGTGAAACGAAAATGATAAATGGTCTTCAAAATTTTAAACAAATAAAAATCTGAAAAATGTGGTGTGCATTAGTATTCAGCCCCCTGTCCTCTAAATACAATCCAGTGCAATCAACTGCCTTCAGAAGTCATCTAATTAGTTAATAGAGTCCTACTGTGTGTAATTTACTCTCAGCATAAATACACTTGTTCTGTGAAGGCCTCAGTGGTTTGTTAGAGAACACTGAAGAACAAACAGCATCATGAAGACCAAAGAACTCACCAGACAGGTCAGGGATAAAGTTCTGGAGAAGTTTAAAGCAGGGTTAGGTTATAAAAAAATACCCCAAGCTCTGAACATCTCAAGAAGCACTGTTCAGTCCATCATTCAAAAATGGAAAAAATATGGCACGACTGCAAACCTACCAAGACATGGCCATCCACCTAAACTGACAGAGCGAGCAAGGAGAGCACTGGTCAGAGAAGCAGCCAAGAGGCCCATGACCACTCTGGAGGAGCTGCAGAAATCCACAGCTCAGATAGGAGAATCTGTGCACAAGACAACTATAAGTCGTACACTTCACAAATCTGGCCTTTTTGGAAGAGTGGCAAGAAGAAAGCCATTGTTGAAAGACGGGCATAAGAAGTCCCGTTTGCCAGAAGCCATGTAGGGGACACAGCAAACATGTGGAAGAAGGTGCTTTGGTCAGATGAGTCCAAAGTTGAACTTTTTGGCCTAAATGCAAAGTGCTGTGTGTGGCGGAAAACTAACACTGCTCATCACCCTGCACACACCATCCTCACTGTGAAACATGGTGGTGGCAGCATCATGCTATGGGGATGCTTTTCTTCAGCAGGGACAGGGAAGCTGGTCAGAGTTGATGGGAAGATGGATGGAGCTAAATACAGGGCAATCCTGGAAGAAAACCTGTTGGAGGCTGCAAGAGACTTGAGACTGGGAAGGAGATTCACCTTTCAGTAAGACAATGACCCTAAACATACAGCCAGCGCTACAATGGAATGGTTTAGATCAAAGAATATTCATGTGTTAGAATGGCCCAGTCAAAGTCCAGACCTAAATCCCATTGAGCATCTGTAAAAAGACTTGAAAATTGCTGTTCACAGACGCTCTCCATCCAATCTGGCTGAGCTTGAGCTATTTTGCAAAGAAGAATGGGCAAAAATTTCAGTGTCTAGATGTGCAAAGCTGGTAGAGACATACCACAAAAGACTTGCAGCTGTAATTGCAGCAAAAGGTGGCTCTACAAAGTATTGACGCAGGGGGGCTGAATACTAATGCACACTACATTTTTCAGATTATTTGTTTAAAATTTTGAAGACCATTTATCATTTTCGTTTCACTTCACAATTATGTGCTACTCTGTGTTGGTCTATCACATAAAATCTCAATAAAAATTTAAGTTCATGGTTGTAAGGTGGAAAAATGTGAAAAAGTTCAAGGGTATGAATACTTTTGCAAGGCACTGTATGTTTATTATGTGAAAATGTTTTATTTGATTAAAAGGTTTCTGGGCCACGAACAATGTCCACATCACCATCGGGTTGTTGTTGTTTACATGCGACATGTTACATGAACTTGGTCAGGGCTCTACAGGTCTTAACTGAAGCACTTCAAATTAAGGGTTAGCGGGCTGCTAAAGTTTGCCGGCACTTCACAAGCAAGACCAGGTGCAATATTAGCCAACATTAGCACAATCTGATATGATTTAATAATGCCTTTGTGACCTTAACGAACACCAGTTGTTGTTAGTATCAAGTCGGATTGTTATTTACATGCCACACAAACTTAGAAAACAAACAAAGTCATATTCGTATGTTGTCATTTTTACACACTGAATATAAACTGTTGTTAACTGATTAATTTTACAATCTAATCTAAATGTTACATTCCTCAAGGACAGTTTGCTAGCTTGCTAGCTAGCAGCTGGTCACTGCACTGCAACCGCACTTGCTAATTGACATGGTAGCCAAACATGCTTGCTGTTTTCACGACCACGCCCCCAGAGCAAATATTCATGAGCGAATTTTGCATGGTGTTTCGCCCAGTGGAAACCTACAGTAACCGTTTGTTTACCGCACATGGAGTGATTTTTTTTTCCTTCAATCAGAAGTATTGGTAGGGACATATCAGTCGTCATTTGATATTGGTAGGGACACATCCATACCCAATTCTACGCCTATGGTCTGTACAACGGAGCAACGTGTTGTTGTCTTTTCCCCATTCAGTGGATACCCTGGCTGGATAACTGTTGCATGCTGGGAGGCTCCGCCTCTGACAGAGAGCCGCATGAGACGACAGAAAACAGCGCGGTGTTTTATTCAGTCAATGGGTCAAGCTAATACTCTGGCGACTTCCCTTTGTAGATGCACAGCACATAAATGCCAAAATTGCGGTAAAAAAAAAAAAAGTTAATTTTCATTTACCTTACGATAAGTCAGTATATTGAATATCGCGACAGGCCTACTGTCTGAATGATGTCTTACCAAACGGCAAGATCATAATTTGGGAACGAGGTCCAAATTAAAGAGGCTCCTTACCCAGGTAACAGAATGAGGATTAGACCTAGTGTTCATTTTGTTAAAGAAAACTATCACGAAATATATTCGTCAACGACTTTTTTTCCATGACCAAGACAAGACGATGACTGGACAGAAATGACGTCATTGATGCCAACTGAAATAATTACCAACATGCAATATCGTTGACAAAGACGAGACGAAAATGTGATTTACAAAATTTAAAAGCCTTTGCCAAAATCTCTTTGTGTTTTCATTTCTGTTTTAGCCAGCATTAACTTTTTCAGCAGTTCACGCTACAGTAGGACCATATGGGCTAGCCTTCGTGCCCCATGCGAATCAATGAGCCTTTGACATCCATGACCCCTGTCGCTGGTTCATCAGTTGTCCTTCCTTGGTCCACCTTTGGTAGGTACTAACCACTGCATACCGGGAACACCCAACAAGATGTGCCATTTTGGAGATGCTCAGACCCAGTCATCTAGCCATCATAATTTGGCCCTTGTCAAAGTCACTCAGATCCTTACGCTTTCCCTGCTTCCAACACATCAACTTCAAGAACTGACTGTCCTCTTGCTGCCTAATACATCCCACCCCTTGAGAGGTGCCATTGTAATAAGATAATCAATGGTATTTTCACTTCACCTCTCAGTGGTCATAATGTTATGGTTGATCAGTGTACACACACACACAAATGAGAGTGCAAACCACAGACACTACAGTCAGGAAGTCAATATCAGAAACACTCATAGTATATAGAACAAAATATACCTGGCCAAAAAGGAAAAATTCAAACAAAGACTGCCCATGGTATACAAAATAACCATCGACTTAGACGTATGGACTAAAAAGGGGCTCACAGCATCCTTTCTTGCAGTCAGTGCTTGTTATTTTAACTCCCAGGATAATTAGGCTGAACACATACTCCTGAACCTAAAGCAAATGGTTCACCCACACACTGCTCAGGCTTATCGCTGTTCTTGTGGAGGAGTGTACAGAACAATGGGGGATCCCAAAAGGGAAACTTCTCACCATTATTCCAGATAATGGAAGCAACATGGTTGCTGCTTTTCATTGCAACAGTGAAGAGAACAACCTCCACGATAGTAATGATGACAGAGAAGACGACAAAAGGTCAGTCTGTGTCCGATATTTGTCATTGATCATTCATACATTTTAGAAATTTTTATACAAGTGTGTACCCAACACAAAACCCAATGCGGTCTTCCCAGATACTGTGACTATTCACCGTTTTAGATATTTCTCCTAAAATGTGATCTACAAATCATTTTTAATATTTTGTGTGGTGATGAATTGTGTGCTAATGTATACTATTAATTATTCCTGGAGGATTTATGAAAAGTCTGTGTTGTGTGTTCCACTTTCCATTATATGTGGTACCTTGGAGAAGACCCTCTGTGTGCTCCATACCCTTCAGCTTCTTGTTAACATGATCCAGAAGGAACTCACAAACAACTTCTGGACAAAGTGAGGTGCCTGGTGAAATGGTTTCTCAAATCATCCATTGTCACAGAGCAGTTTCTGCAACAGTACAGACTCATCCTCAAAGACTATCCAACCAGATGGTCCAGTTCTTATTTGATGAGTTCTCGCGTTCTAGAAGTGAAGGGCCATCTTCCATCAGTAGCGGACACTATAAACTGGGATGGCCTGCTACACAGTGAGTGGCAGAAGGTGGCCATCCTCAGAGATTTGCTCCTTCCATTTTCAGAACACACAAAGCCGAAGTTCCCATCCCTTGTTGTGCCTGCACTATTGGACTTGAGGAATCATTTGTCCAAGTTATCTGTAGCTCATGCCAGGAGCTACAGGGAAGCAGCTATACTGACACAGAAGAGGAGTGTAAATAGGGAGCAATGCCTCAGCGGTTTCCTTGATGCTACGGCTGTCAAGTTCTCTCCTCTTGCTGCAGCTGCATGCTTCGTTGACCCCAATATCAGCTGAAGCCCTTCTTGAAAATAAGGATTAGGGAATTCATCTATCCATCCATTATCCGTAACCACATCCTTATTAAGCTGGAGTCTATCCCAGCTGACTATGGGTGAAACGCAGGGTACACCCTGAACAAGTTGCCAGATCATTGCATGGCTGACACAGAGACAAACAACCATTCACACCTACGGTCAATTTGGAGCCACCAGTTAGCCAAACCTGCATGTCTTTGGACTGTGGGGGAAATCGGAGCACCTGGAGGAAACCCACGCAGACACGGGGAGAACATGCAAACTCCACACAGAAAGGCCCCCCCAATCAGCTGCTGGGCTCAAACCCAGAACCTTCTTGCTGTGAGGCGCCAGTGCTAACCACTACACCACCGTGCCGCCCTATGAGGGAATTCAGAATCTTCTAAAGGCGGCAGAAGACTACATCGTTTGCCACCAAGACTGCAAGTACAAGGGAGGTGACTGCTGATTAAGAGAAAACTGGGGATACAGAGGCTTCAGAGATGATCCATTTGCGAATGCCAACATGGCCTAGATTAAGGTTTTTAAGTGCCAGTTGTTCATCGAGACCCTGGACATCCAAGACTTCTACTATCAGGCAGTAGATTAAGAAATATAAAGGTGGCCTGTACCATGCTGCCAACACTGAGGATTCTGGGATAGAGTTTTGGACTTCTCAGAGTTACATTGTGTTTTCCCTTTTGAAACCTCTGGCCTTGGACCTTCTGGCAATGCCAGCATCACAAGCCTTTGCTGAGCGTACCTTCAGCGTAACCGGTGACCTCTCAAGCGGCCGCTATAACACAGCAAGAACCACTTTGGAAAGAAAGAAGTGCTCTTCTCAAGGTTAACAAGAACTAAAGAGTGTGATGGCTACCAGAGACTGTTTTGAAGATTGGTCATTTCACATGGTGTGCTGCATTAGAGCGAGTGGACATGCACTTAATGTGTAATCATTTAATGTTAATGGACAGAAGAGTGCAGACATTTGTCAACATGCAGCTGGTACAGGAGTTGTTGGGCAGAGTTTTTGTAGCTTATTGGTTCAGATTTTATGAGTAGGCTATTATTCAAAATCCATTCTTTTTCACTTTCAACACCACAAAACAATTAGACATACTTTTTATTTGCATTTTTGCTCATCATGGTTGTTATTCTAGCAAACCATGCCTTGTTTAAACTTTAACTGATTAAATTTTAAATGGCATTACTATGACATGTAAACTAGATTGCTAGACAGTATTTTTGTTAACCTTTAAATTATTAAGTCCATGGAGCACAAATTGTTTTCCTGCTAATGCTGACCTCAGATCCATTTATTTTTAAATGCAAGCAGACTGCAATTAATGTGTGCATACTACAGTATCCTGTGTTGTTAACACTTCAAAATCAATATGCAAATCGGAACATTTTCCATGTTTGTATCTATTCCTTCAATTGATAGCAGACCATTAGACCAGACACTTTCTGCAAAGCTGCATTCTTAATCATTCAACCTGTGTTTTTCATCAGATAAGGACACAATTAAATCTTATGAACTGTGAATAAAAAAAAGAAAGACACGAAAATGTTCAATATGAGGACTTAAAAAAAACAAAAAACCAAGAGTGCTCTGATGCCCCTTTTCCACCAAAGCAGTTCCAGGGCTGGTTCGGGGCCAGTGCTTAGTTTGGAACCGAGTTTTCTGTTTCCACTGACAAAGAACTGGCTCTGGGGCCAGAAAAACCCGTTCCAGGCTAGCACCAACTCTCTGCTGGGCCAGAGGAAAGAACCGCTTACGTCAGCGGGGGGGCGGAGTTGTTAAGACCAACAACAATAACAAGACCGTGAAAGATCACTATTTTTAAGCGACGAGAAGCAGCAGCTGTACAAACGCGAAGTCATCCATTATTATTATTGTTGTTGTTGCTGCTGCTTCTTCCGTGTTGTTTTTGCTTCGATAATCGCGCCAAGGTTTATGCAAACGTAGCGATGTAACTGACGTATACAATGACGTAATGACGTGGCTTCCCTTAGCACCGCGAGCTATGGAAAAGCAAACTGGTTCTCAGCTGGCTCGCAAGTTGAACGAGTTGTGAACCAGCACCAGCACTGGCCCCGAACCAGCCCTGGAACTGATTTGGTGGAAAAGGGGTATGAGAGCACAATATCTCCCACTACAATATATTGCAATATGCGTATGACTGTCCTATAACAATGTCTTCTGCCAAGTTTCATGAAATTCCTCCAAAAATTGAGAGAGGAGTTGATTTCAGAAGGTGAGTACCCTTTCCTGGGACGGACGGACAGACATCGCCACAACATAATCCCCCTTTGGGCCTTTCGGTCAGCGGGGGATAAAAAGACTACAATGTCAGTTTTCGTTGACTAAAACTAGACTAAATAAAAACAGGATGAGATTGACTAAATATGATAAACTCTAACAAGGACATTTTACACAGGACTAACTATAAAAACAGCTGCCAAAATTAAACACTAATTGGACCCAATCCATAAACAAGCCTTCTCTAATGGGACATGGCAGGGGAGCTTGGATGGTGCTCGAGCTGCCTGGGATAAGCAGCTCATCATTAGGTTTGAACCCATATCACTACAGGAAGAAGACCCCCCACCCAAACACACACAAAAAGAAGAAACTGCCTGAACAATGTGGTAGAGACACCTGAAGGGCATCTCCACCCACAGCCATGGACTACAGCCAAGCTGAAGAAGCTTTTATATACATACCACCCTAAATACAAGCTATATGCAGTTAGGTCCATAAATATTTGGACAGAGACAACATTTTTCTAATTTTGGTTCTGTACATTACCACAATGAATTTTGAACAAAACAATTCAGATGCAGTTGAAGTTCAGACTTTCAGCTTTAATTCAGTGGGTTGAACAAAATGATTGCATAAAAATGTGAGGAACTAAAGCATTTTTTTAAAAAAACAATCCCTTCATTTCAGGGGCTCAAAAGTAATTGGACAAATTAAATAATTGTAAATAAAATGTTCATTTCTAATACTTGGTTGAAAACCCTTTGTTGGCAATGACTGCCTGAAGTCTTGAACTCATGGACATCACCAGACGCTGTGTTTCCTCCTTTTTAATGCTCTGCCAGGCCTTTACTACAGCGGTTTTCAGTTGCTGTTTGTTTGTGGGCCTTTCTGTCTGAAGTTTAGTCTTTAACAAGTGAAATGCATGCTCAATTGGGTTGAGATCAGGTGACTGACTTGGCCATTCAAGAATATTCCACTTCTTTGCTTTAATAAACTCCTGGGCTGCTTTGGCTTTATGTTTTGGGTCATTGTCCATCTGTATTATGAAACGCCGACCAATCAGTTTGGCTGGATTTGAGCACACAGTACGTCTCTGAATACCTCAGAATTCATCCGGCTGCTTCTGTCCTGTGTCACATCATCAATAAACACTAGTGACCCAGTGCCACTGGCAGCCATGCATGCCCAAGCCATCACACTGCCTCCACCGTGTTTTACAGATGATGTGGTATGCTTTGGATCATGAGCTGTACCACGCCTTCGCCATACTTTTTTCTTTCCATCATTCTGGTAGAGGTTGATCTTGGTTTCATCTGTCCAAAGAATGTTCTTGCAGAACTGTGCTGGCTTTTTTAGATGTTTTTTTAGCAAAGTCCAATCTAGCCTTTTTATTCTTGAGGCTTATGAGTGGCTTGCACCGTGCAATGAACCCTCTGTATTTACTTTCATGCAATCTTCTCTTTATGGTAGATTTGGATATTGATACGCCTACCTCCTGGAGAGTGTTGTTCACTTGGTTGGCTGTTGTGAAGGGGTTTCTCTTCACCATGGAAATTATTCTGCGATCATCCACCACTGTTGTCTTCTGTGGGCATCCAGGTCTTTTTGCATTGATGAGTTCACCAGTGCTTTCTTTCTTTCTCAGGATGTACCAAACCGTAGATTTTGCCACTCCTAATATTGTAGGAATTTCTCGGATGGGTTTTTTCTGTTTTCGCAGCTTAAGGATGGCTTGTTTCACCTGCATGGAGAGCTCCTTTGACCGCATGTTTTTCTTCACAGCAAAATCTTCCAAATGCAAGCACCACACCTCAAATCAACTCCAGGCCTTTTATCTGCTTAATTGAGAATGACATAACGAAGGAATTTCCCACACCTGCCCATGAAATAGCCTTTGAGTCAATTGTCCAATTACTTTTGGTCCCTTTAAAAACAGGGTGGCACATGTTAAGGAGCTGAAACTCCTAAACCCTTCATCCAATTTTAATTTGGATACCCTCACATGAAAGCTGAAAGTCTGGACTTTATGTCCATTATATAACTATAACTTGAATATGTTTCAGTAAACAGGTAAAAAAACAATTTGTGTCAGTGTCCAAATATATATGGACCTAACTGTATAAGCTTATATAACCTATATATCAGGTATATCAGCTTTCCTCATTAACCTCAAGCTGAGAATATTTAAATGCTGGCAAAACCAGACAGCTGAGAC
The DNA here is from genome assembly GCF_027579695.1 of Neoarius graeffei. Lineage (NCBI taxonomy): Eukaryota > Metazoa > Chordata > Actinopteri > Siluriformes > Ariidae > Neoarius > Neoarius graeffei. The sequence goes on along the minus strand of NC_083583.1, from coordinate 36,741,375 downwards.
ACACGTAATGGCAGCTTGATTCAGACTAGAATGCATGTGCATGGTTTTCAAGTAGTGATACAGGTTAGATAAAAATAAGCAGCTGGTTATTAGACACCTAAAGCCTCGGTCACAACCGGCCGTACGTGCTCCTACAGCCGGTCTGTGCAAAAAACGCAAGAAACGCACGGAGGGCGCGCGTGTGATGTGCTGATTTTCGAGCCGTAGACTGGCCGCAGAGGTTCTTTGTCATGTCAAACAAACTCTACGGGCGCTTACGTTTTTTTCAGGTTGCAAGACAAACTTACGGCCAACGTGCGTCTTTCTCCACGAACAACAACAACAAAAAAAGCAGCGATTTGGGAAACGCCAAAAATTGCACGGCCAAAGAATCGTATGTCCGGTTGTGACCTAGGCTTTAGTGAAGAAAGGAAACTCCTCAGCATGTAATAGAACATGAGAAAGTAGAAAGAAGATCTCTTCCAAATAAGGAACTCCGATGGATGAAGGATGGCTGGAGTGATTCCATGCTATCAATGGTTGAATAGAGAGTTATCGCAAGGACCAATTCTGAGTTAAATGTAGCTTAATAATTAGCAAGCATTTGGTATCTGAGCCCAAAATGACCCAAATGAAATCATTGTTGTGAAACATTTTTTCAATGATGGGATACGGGCTCATCAATGATGAACTGAATCAGTGTTCTGGCAGCCTGATCCTGATGAGTTCATTGCAGTCATTCCATTTTGGTATGGGAGCCAGATGGAAGTGAAGGTAGGCCAACACTGGGCCATTACTCATTTGCTATTCAGGGAAAGATGTTGTATAGCCAGCATAGAAGCGGGTGGAGGGTTGTAATCACCCAGTGTAAAAAAACGGGTGCTTTCAAAGACTGTCTGATCATACTGGGGGGACTTCAAAGAGGCCAGTATTAAATTACACGTTCATTAATTAATTACTGAGCACCAATGTGCCTGATAAACACCAAGCAGTCCTGGGCAAGCAGAGGGAGAAACCAGATAGGATATCCCAATGTCTGGTAGGTGCAACTTCTTTGGAAAAACCAAGATGAGTAGCACAGGCACAATCACCATTCAGGGACTTTCATGTAAATATGGACAAGCAGTAGATGCATTCATATTCTGTTTAACAAACAAACACTTTGTTGTTAAGAACCTTAACAAAATCAGGAGCAAGAATATCATGCACTCCTTAGACCTTCTGCAGACGTTAACTAGATCAGAAACTGCATAGTGAATAGAAGTTGCAAAACTGAGCACAGCAGAGCACTGAGATGCAGATATCTGGTACCGGCAATGGTCCTCTGGGACAACCAGTGGCCCCATCAGCAGATGTCTGAGAATACCAGTGGACCTCTGTGGAACTATTCAACTAGTGAAAGAGAATTTGAGACATGCCTATTGAAGTCTAGAAATTTTAGCCAGACTGGAAACTTTCCAAGGCAAACATACTAAAGACAAGGGTGCCTAATGAAGCCTGCAATGAACTCATGATGACCAAATGTATCTGCCCAAAGCTATGCACGTGGGAAGGACAGAGAATGCTCCTGGAGAACCAGGGATCCAGAAGTCCTGGAATTCGAACCCAAAGACCCTTTTCCCATTACTCGCCAAGGACCAATAGAACTCCCTCCTGCCAGAAGCTATTGAATACAGATGAAGTCTGAAACTCCTCTAACCCTTCTAGTATAGTATAAAAGATGTTTTTCGTCTGACAAAGCTTCTTCTGTCTGAGTCACTGCACAAGAACTTGCCAAACTGCAAACTTTTGTTTCTTCTGCCTTTCCCTATGATTATTATGTCTGCATGGGTTCTGACCCTGCCTTGGACTCAAACCATACATTTTTTAGAAAAAGCATAAATAAAACGATTCAGAGATTCCATCCAACCACTTTTGGCTCCCAGCATTAGAAAGCCACTTTGCAAGCAGAGGTCAGCTTTTTCTGTGTTATTAAAAGGAGCCTCGGAGCCTATAGACATTACCAGGCTTAAAAAAGAAATACATTTGCCTAGTTTTAAGGTATTTGTGACAGAAAGCCTTTAGGGCAGCTTGACCAGAAAGCCAGAGGTCTTCACCATAAAGGGATGGTTTTGCTGCAGGTATTCATTCCAGGCAAATAGGATCTAATAGTCATTTAACAATATCAATCGATTACAGAAGTAGAATCAGCTGTGCTCCTGGTTGGCTGGAATGAAAACCTGAGAACCCTGACATTAAAAGCAAAAATTGTTCCTGCACACTTGAGGTAGTTGGCAAAATTACACACACTGTTTTCTTTCTTGATACCAAAAATGATAGCGATCCAGAAACCTGGAGCCAAATATTTTTAAAACCACTATAGCTATCAGCATGACTCGCACAAAACCACAGCCTTCTTTACCGAACTAGAGTCAAACCAACAAGCAAAACGATTACAGTATAAATGTGTGCAAAATGAGATAAATTTAAAATAAAAGAATTGTAATTTCAGTAAAATATCTAACTACTCATTGAGGTTATAAACTTGCCAACTTCTATTATTATCATCATCAACTCGTTTTGGTTCTTACACTACAAACAATTCTGATTTTTCAGGCCAGATTCTGTTACAGAAATGGATAGGATTTATTCTCTCTTCCCTTCAACTACCAATCCAGCAGTTTCTGCTTTGATCAAACTGACAGTGATACTGGATATCAGATTGGTGATGTCGCCAATCAAAATCTATTCATGTTGCACAGATGTATATTCAACATTAAAATTTAAACAGTTTGCAAGTTATTTTCGGTACAAGTCACCCTAATTTATATCATCCATTATCCGTAACCACTTATCAAAGTATATGAAATGCATATTATTTGCTGATGATACAAACATCTTTTGCGCCGGGGACAATGCACAGCAGCTTATGGAAACAATCACAACCGAAATGAATAAATTAAAAAGGTGGTTTAACGTAAACAAATTGTCATTGAATTTGAGTAAAACAAAGATTATGTTATTTGGAAAATATAAGTCGAACCCTCAAGTTGAATTGAAAATTGACAACATAACCATAGAAAGAGTGTATGAAATAAAATTTCTGGGTGTGACTGTTGATCATAAAGTCTGCTGGAAACCGCATATTAATCATGTTAAAGCAAAAATAGCAAAGATTACTGCAATTTTGGGGAAATCAAGACACATTCTGGACTATAAATCACTACATACTCTGTATAATGCACTCATACTTCCATATCTGAGCTACTGTGTGGAGATATGGGGTAATACCTACAAATCTAACCTGCAGCCGTTATGCACATTACAAAAAAGAGCAATAAGAATGGTCAATAATACGGGATATCTTGAGCATACAAACGCATTATTCGTAAAAGCACACACTCTGAAATTCACGGATCTGGTTAAACACAAGACTGCACAAATTATGTATAAAGCAAGACATAACCTTCTTCCGGGTGAGGTACAAAATACGTTTATGGAAAGGCAGGGAGGGTATAACCTGAGAGGGGAAATGAATTTTAAGAGAGTAAATGTTAGAACAACTATGAAAAGTATGTGCATAACAGTCTGTGGGGTGAAATTGTGGAATGGTCTGGAAAATGAACTCAAAAATAGCACCAACATAAAACTGTTTAAAAAATTATATAAAAACATGTTAATAAAAATATATGAGAATGAGGACAGGCAGGCTATATAGGTGATGATGAAATTGAGAGTAAGTCTGTGACTGGTCTTCTTGTATTTAGTGTATAGCTATAGGTATGTGTATATGTATGTACTGTATATATGTATTGTATATGTGTGTCTATATGCATAACAAGTATCTGTATATATGATTTTATCTGGTCGATATTATACATGTTGGTATGTTTTCTTTTTTGTCTATTGCTTTTGTTTTCTTTTGTATATATAGTTTATTATGGTGGAAAGTGACATTTGATTAGCGGTGGTATAGAGGGTTAGGATTGGATAAGTTATTACTTCTTCCTAATCCTTTCTGAACATTGTTATGTTATTGCCTTGTGGCTACGCTATTCTGTTTATGACGACGTTTTGATTATTGCATTTTTTATTTCAATTTTTATTTTTATATATCTTTCTTCTTTATTGTTCAGAATAAAGTAATCAATCAATCAATTATCCTGTGCAGGGTCACAGGCAACCTGGAGCCTACCCCAGCTATGGGCGAGAGGCGGGGTACACCCTGGACAGGTCGCCCGGTCATCACAGGGCTGACACAGACAACCAACCATTCACACTCACACCTACGGTCAATTTAGAGCCACCAATTAGCCTAACCTGCATGTCTTTGGATTGTGGAGGAAACTGAAGCATCCAGAGGAAACCCACATGGACACAGGGAGAACATGCAAACTCCACACAGAAAGGCTCCCGTCAGCCACTGAGCTCGAAACCAGAACCTGCTTGCTGTGAGGTGACAGTGCTAACCACTACACCACCGTGCTGCCTACATCACCAACCTCCTTGCTTTAATATGCTATTAAACTGTTTTTTTTTTCCTCCATATGCAGACATGTTAACTGTATACCCAATCAGCTAGAACATCAAAACCACCTGCCTAATATTGTGTAGGTTCACCTTGTGAAGCTAAAACAGCGACTCACTGAGGCATGGACTCCACCAGACCTCTGAAGGTGTGCGGTGATATCCAGCACCAAGACGCTGGCAGCAGATCCTTCAAGTCCTGTAAGTTGCAAGGTAGGGCCTCCATGGATCGGACTTATTTGTCCAGCACATCCCACAAATGCTCGATTGGACTTAGCTCTGGGGAATTTGGAGGCCAAGTCAATACCTTGACCTCCTTGTCATGTTCCTCAAAGCATTCCTGAATTTTTTTTGCAGTATAGCAGAGCACATTACCCTGCAAAAAAGAGCCCATTGCCATTAGGAAATACTGCGGCCATGAAGGGGTGTACTTTGTCTGCAACAGTGTTTCAGGAGGTGGTACATGTCAAAATAACATCCGCATGAATGCCAGGACCCAAGGTTTCCCAGCAGAACACTGCCCAGAGCATCACACTGCTTCTTCTGGCTTGCATTCTTCCCACAGTGCACCCTGGTAGCATCTCTTCCCCATGTAAACAACGCACACACCTGGCCATTCACATATCAAAGAAAATGTGATTTACCAGACTAGGCCAGCTTCTTTCATTGCTCCATGGTCCGGTTCCGATGCTCACATGCCCATAGTAGGCGCTTTCAGCGGCGGACAGGGGTCAGCATCGGTGCACTGATCGGTCTGTGGCTACACAACAAGGTGCGATGCATTGTGTGTTCTAACGCCTTTCTTTCATAGCCAGCGTTAACTTTTTCAGCGATATGCGCAACAGTAACCTCTGTGGGACTAAACCAGATGCGCTTTACACTCCACATGCATCAGTGAGCTTTGGGCACCAGTGACTTTCACCGGTTCACTGGTTGTTGGACCACTTTAAATAGGTAATAACAACTGCACACCAGGAACACCCCACAAGACCTGCCGTTCTGGAGACACGACAGGACCCAATCGTCTCGCCATCCTAGTCTGGCTCTTGTCAAAGTTGCTCACTTCCCCGTTTTTCCTGCTTTCAACACAAACTTCGAGAACTGTCTGTTCACTTGCTGCCCAACATGTCCCACCCTTTGACAAGTACCACTGTAATCAATGTTTTTCACGTCAGTGATTTTAATGTTATGGCTAACTGGTGTATATTTACTGTAATACAGTTATCTAAATAACATGACATGCTTTTTAAACCATGTGATCTAAACCCTAGCCAAGTCTCCTTTTTTCATTGTACCTGAGAGCTAGGATGCCTCTGATCGTCCACTCTTCCTGGAGACTCGCTTTTGGCCCTCGGTCTTTCAGCCATCACCACCACACTGCCTGTTGGGCTAAACCTGATACACACAGAACAGCTGCAATGAGCATTTTTAGAAAGAAAGAAAGAAAGAAAGAAAGAAAGAAAGAAAGAAAGAAAGAGAATTGGTGAAAGAGAAGGCTTTCTAATGAGCACAAAAATTCTCGTAAAATCATGCAAGTGATAAACTTGACCCATCACAACACACCATTACAGGGCTTATAATGCTTTCAATAAAGACCAAGATCTAAATACCAATATGACTAAAATATCTATTAGCAGTTAAAGGAGCATTACTCATTCCCCAGGCACTCTATTCGTTTAATAGCAGTCATGTGATTTTCCCCTTTCTTAATACATATCCATACACAAGAATTACCAAGTCACATGCCTCTTAAGCTAGTGGAGTGCTTTTTCTGCCTAGATATTGAATCAATGTCACTGAGTCTTTAAAATGTTCTCTCTCTCTCTCTCATATACACACACCTCTCAGACTCGCTGAAGCTGCTGGATGGCTGAGAGCTTTTGGCTCTGGATGCGCCAGTAATGAAGCCCTCCTGCACCAGCGTGCTGCGTCCTGAGGTGTCAATCATCACAGTAGGCCCCTCCTCTGTCCCGCTCCCTTCCTCAGCTGAGGCTTGAGTCTCTGCCCCCATCCACTCCTCCATGCGCTCAGTCTTGATGCGCAGGCCTTCCACAACATGCATGGTCTCATCTCTGCTTCTCTCCATGTCAGGCCCTGCCTCAACGTACCACTGCCCCGCCCGGTTAATGCGCAGTATGGGTTCATTCACGGCACCCACAGCTTCAGGCCCAAGCCCGCTGTGCTCTACGATCTGTGGGCTCATGGATTCCCCGGGTGGGCTGACCTCCCTGATTTCACTCACTTCCATGACCCCAGCAGCAACTCCATGTGTAGCCAGAACTCTGGAACCACCATGCCTGGGGCTGAGTGAGCGCGAACCACCCCTCTCAGCCTCAATGGTTCGTCCCGTGCCCCGACGACCACGCAGCTCCTCCTCCACGTCAGCCAGGCTGATCTTGAAGTGGATGCCCTCCAAAATTTGCGTACAGCGGTCAATGATGTGCTGCATCTGCAGGAAGCTAGCAGCTGTCAGGTAGCTGATGATGTCCGCCAGCTGCAAGCACAAGCGGCCCGTGTAGCAGAAGGAGAGGAGCTGCTCAAACACAGACGGGTTGCGGATCACTGACAGAGACACGGTGCTCATTTCACTCAGTGCCATGTGGTCCCGGAAATAGGGTGAACTGGCAGCCAGGACCACCTTGTGGGCACGGAAACTCTGGCCCTGCACGTTCACTACAATGTCGCATAGCCGGCCCTGCATGCGCAACTGGTTCAGGTGGGACAGGACAGAGTTGCTGAAGTCAGGGATGTCCAGCTGAATGCTTCCTGCTCGCTCCATGTGACCTGCACTTAAAAAAAAAAAAAAAAAAAAACTTTAATGAGATGAGATGGAAAATTATTAGTAGACACATTTCAGGTTGGACTGGAATCAGACTTGACATTTTCTGATCCAAACAGGTCTAATATTGACTGGCACGACATCGATCATGGATGTGACAAGGGTTGCATCAATACCATTTTTTCCAGACTGAGCACAAGCACACCTTCAATACCATCACGCGTGTGTGTGTGTGTGTGTTCATGCACTTAGGCTACTACACTTGTTCTTTCTTACATTAGTGTGTTGATTTTAACTTAAGTAGCTGGCTACATTAGTTTTATTTCTGTTTCCAGTTGAGAGCACGCTGTGTGCATTCTGGCTGCCGCTTCTCACTCAAGCTTTTTCTTTTTTGTGTAGTTTGATGTTTGTTTGAGTGTTCTGTCCGCCGGTTGTGGTGTGGCTCCGGACCCGGTTTTGGGCGTCGGTTCCCTCCAGGCCTTGGTCCGCTGTGGGTGATGCCTGTGCTCCTCGCTATGGACTGCAGTGAGCTTGTTGCTCTTTATACATCAGGGTTGTCCAGCACTCTGTTGCCCCTTTTCCACCAAAGCAGTTCCAGGGCTGGTTTGGGGCCAGTGCTTAGTTTGGAACCGGGTTTTCTGTTTCCACTGACAAAGAACTGGCTCTGGGGCCAGAAAAACCGGTTCCAGGCTAGCACCAACTCTCTGCTGGGCCAGAGGAAAGAACCGCTTACGTTAGCGGGGGGGCCGGAGTTGTTAAGACCGACAACAATAACAAGACCGCGAAAGATCGCCATTTTTAAGCGACGAGAAGCAGCAGTTGTACAAACACGAAGTCACCCATTATTATTGTTGTTGTTGCTGCTTCCGTGTTGTTTTTGCTTCGATATTCACGCCAAGGTTCATGCAAACGTAGCGACGTAACTGACATATACAGCGACGTAATGATGTGGCTCCCCTTAGCACCGTGAGCTATGGAAAAGCAAACTGGTTCTCAGCTGGCTCGCAAGTTGAACGAGTTGTGAACCAGCACCAGCCCCAAACCAGCCCTGGAACTGATCTGGTGGAAAAGGGGTATATGTGGCGGTGTTCCTGTGCTGTTCTGAGTGATGTTGCCCGGTGGCTGTGCAGGTGGTTTGGGACATACCAGAGCTCTGTGCGGCAGTGCTTCTGTACTCACTTTATGGATCTATGGTGCAGTGTTCTGAGCGATGTTGCCCAGCAGCATGGTGGGATTTATCTTTGTGCGCCTTTTGGTGGGACTGTAGTAGCTACGCCATTGGACTCACATCCTGACCCTCTTTTGGTGGACTATTTTTCCCCCTCGATTTTAAAGCGGCCTTGGGTGTGAGAAAGGTGCTATATAAATTGAACTGATTATTATTTTCACTTCAGAAAAGTGTTTCTTTACAGCATGTTTTGTTGTTTTTGTAGTTTCAGAATCCCTTGTTGTCAATGTCTGACATTAACATTACAGGCATTTAGCGGACACTCTTATCCAGAGCGACGTACAACATACCCAGAGCAGCCTGGGGAGCAGTTGGGGGTTGGGTGCCTTGTTCATTCCTGCTGGTCCAGGGGATTGAACCAGTGACCTTTTGGTCCCAGAACTGCTTCTCTAACCCTTAGGCCATGAATTCCTTAGAACGTCATACTGAGGGGTCAGAGCTGTTATACACGCTCACCTAGCATCGTCTGGACACATTTTTTCTCACTTAGCTAGTGTTTGCTGATAGTAATGAACCCTTTGTGCTTAGGATGTTTTATCAGGTTACTTGTACTGTAGGAAGAGGATTCAATCCGTTTCGCTTTAATCATCATTAATTTGTAAAACATGTCCAGACTGCTGCCATGTTAAAGACAGAGTGCACTGGGCTTACACCACGCCAAACAACAGACGCTTACAGATGTGCATGCTGCTGTCCGATACTCAAAGCTCCGGGATCTGTATCGCAATGAAAATGTAGAAAGTCGTATCGGTGAACCCGTAATTATGAAGGCTAGTCAAATAAACGCGCTCTACACCACCATTCAGGACACTATTGACACAAACTATGAAAATATAAAGTAAATAATGACAAACCAAACACGACAAAACAAATACTTACCTTTTCCTAATATCAAGCACAAACTCGCACCCTAGTTTTTCGGCACTTGGACGTTTTATGGCTACAGTCGGCGATCCGGTAGAGAAACGCTTCTGAGATTACTTGTTAATTGTGAAGTTAACATTTTCGCTTGCATAGATGAATGTGGATAATGAGCGGTGTTTGGCTGCTGCTTTGCTTTGGGCCATTTCGGTGCAGCTCGGTCACTGCAGCTGAAGCCAAACCGAAAAAAAAAAAACCCCAGCTACAGGGAGGCGCCTTGCCTCTCTCAGCGCCAAATAACACCCAAAACCGACACGATATAAACCCGTTTTCTCCTCCCTCACACGGATAGCACTTACAGGATTACATCAGCGTCCGTCTATTGCTTCCTAGCCGCTTAATTTTTTTATTTAATGCCCCCCACGTTACTGTTCTTTCCCATTTCTTCCCCGCTCTCATATTCCCCATGTATGAAAATGAGTCGATGTGCAGATTCTACACGGAATTCTGGGAAATGGAGTTCTCTACCCAGCTTCAGTACGGCGCAGAAAAGTAACGAAACGACTAACGAGGACTCGCTTTCCCATGATGCTTTGCGGTTATGGTACAGTTAAAGGAAGGGAGGTGTAGTTTGGTTGCATTTCTAGGACTTGCCCTTTTTTTTTTTTAACTCCTGACCAAGGAAATGGACAAAATGACTGCATTATATTAAAATTGTTCTGAATATTTGGCCAGTTTAGTGCGAATAATTAAAACAAAATACAAAAATACTGACTATCGAGCGAGCTCAGAAACGGTTTCTCTTTGAAAACATGATACATCTCTGAAATGTAGTGAGAAAAATAATGAAATATGGCTTTACCTCTGAGAGAGTTGGGCTGATTAAAATTACATCAATTTCATATCACTTTTAAATTATTATTATTATTATTATTTTTATTATTATATCCGCAAACCATTTAATTAATGCAAATGTTAAATTTTTTGATCTCTAAATTTGTAGTTTATTTCTTATATATATATATATATATATATATATATATATATATATATATATATATATATATCTCCTTTTTTTGTATACTTAGTACTTTTGCACTACTCCTTCACTGCCTTATCTTTTTCTCTTTATATATTTTGCTGCTGTAACAATGTAAATTTCCCCTTGTGGGATAATAAAAGGCTATCTTATTATTATTATTATTATTATTATAAATGTTCCAATGACTATTATAAATGTATATTATATTATATTACATTACTTTATCTGCCAAGATTTCTTTAAAACTTTAGCCTTTTTGTATTTAATAAAAGCAATGTATGTGTTTACTTGTAAAGCCTGATATGTTTAAGATGAAAATGTCATTAAAATGCAGCTTTAAACATTTTGTTCACAGTTAACTAAGAATTACAGACAGTTCTGTCACATTTTACTTTTAATTAACAAATTAAAATCACGCACTTAGAACAAAATACACTTAGAACTTGTATTTTAAAACAAAAATATCGTTGACATATCATGTGCAGTTTAACATGCTTTATGTGCAAAATTAAAAACAAAAGTAAATACTCAGTTAAAAGCCATCACATAAGTAAGTCAGTGCAGATAACATAAAACATTGAAACAAAATGTTAAAAAATTATTAAAGAATTAAACAAAAAAATACATAGTTAAAATGGTATTCAAAGCAAAATCAGGGCTGATAACAGAGAACAATGATGAGTGATCACTAATCTTTATCACAGTGCAACAGTTTCCTCTTTTTCTGTTTACTCAAACCCATAGAAATATAAATGTGAAGTAATAAATGTAATTTATTACTACAACAATTATATGGTAGATGAAAAAAAATCAATATTTAGGTGTATAAATTAGTTTATCAATATGTGTGAAAATCTAAAGTCAAATTATTACAAAATGCAGAGTATTTTCTAATTAGTAAAACAAACAACTATATTTATATTATATACAATAAATACATTGCATTACACATAGAGTGACAAATACACCAGTGTGTGTGTGTGTGTGTGTGTGTGTGTTTGAACATTAAACGAGAACAAATGCTCCATCGAGCAGGATTGATTGTGATTGTATTTTCAGGTTGGATCCTCCAGGTGGCGCTCTCTGAGCAGAAATGTGATCACACGCGTGTGACTATTAAACTTTTCTGTGGCCTAACAGGACATATTTTCGGTCACATTCTTATTTGTGTATATGTGTATGGTGCTGCAGTTTCCTTCACTTTTTACTGCATAGGGGAGAGTGGGGTCAGTTGTAACACTATTATTGAGGCATAGCCAGATGTGTCTGTGAAGATTCTTAGTTATCCAGGTCATAGTAAACTGTGGGTGGTAAAAGACAGCAACTGGACTTGCTTGAAGATTCTTGAAGACGTTTCACCTCTCATCCGAGTCGGATGAGAGGTGAAACGTCTTCAAGAATCTTCAAGCAAGTCCAGTTGCTCTCTTTTACCACACACAGGCATAGCCAGACTTTTACAACTGGGTGGTAAGATTATATCCAGTGACTTTACTGGGGAGGCAAATGGAGCAGATACTAATTTGCATCCAGAGTAAATGCCATAATGTGCTACCCCTGTCTGTGTATGGCCTGAATAGCATCCAAATCAGCCTTAAAAGGCACAAGGCTAAACTGGATTGCATTAATGAGCTACAAACAAATCATATCTAAAATAACTGTCGGCTACATCTTATGAAGTATACTAACATTACAAATTCAATATTGTTATCTAATAAGCTATTTTAAAAATCCGATGTTATACCTCTGACTCATGAATATTGTTAATGTAAAAGATGTGGGGTGAGGGAGTAGTCCTCTAAGCTTGTTTCTTCCTCCATGACATTTCTGTTTTGACAATCCTCACCATTGAACAACGATGAGTTCCTTCATCTAAACAGACCATTTTATCTTTATTTTGGAGGCAAATGGAAAGCGAATAGATGAGTTTTGATAACTGTGTAGTCAATTATCTTATGGCGTGATTGATTGTTGACAATGCTAAGCTGGTTAATTAGCATATCGGACTTGATCATGGCTGATAGTGTTGGGGTCAGTGTTTATTTAACAAAACACAAGAACTTCAGTTTCTTGAAAAAACGGTTTCCTTCCTGGAAAACATCTCATCATAATAAGGATAAAGGTCAAAGGCCTAAACAGATTACCTAGTAGTTATATGACTGATGGATTTGTTTGTCATGCTGTGCCCAACATTTATGCACCCACTTAAGTATATGCTTTAGCAAAGAAAGTGCTTTATCTGATGCAGAAATTCTGCAACGAGAAAATAATTCTTTACCTAATGATAAAATAATTAGCAAAAATATACTTATCTCTTCCACAGATTTAATGAACTGAAATGTTACAACTGACCACACCCATGACTCCTTTGATTGACTTGTATATAACCTCTAATAGTAACATAAAAAGGTTTTTTTTTTTTTTTTTTACTTATGAATGAGTTACCAGGCAACTGCACTTGTATAATATTTTGATTAGGAAACAACCAAAATAATGTGATAAATGTTGCAACTGACCTCACATTCTCTGATATTTATTCATGTTTCAGCTTCTTCATACTTCTAACACTCAGTGTAGTTCACATTCATGTAATTTCTAGTGAACTTCTCGGTTAAAAATCAAGAATATATAATATTTTCCATCTGATAAATCATGAAATATTGTTCTTGTTTTCGAGATTGTCATCACACACCTTTTGGCATTGTTTGAGTGTATGCATTTCAGCTTGTAGCAAAAAAAAAAAAAAAAATCTGTTCCTGCAAATGTACTTGCATTTACTTTGCATGTACTCCATTAAGCCATGAAATAAGATATAAACTGCCTTTTGTAAATCACAAACTCCCAAAGCCTTGTTTCTTTTTTTTTTTTTTACAGCAAATATTTATTGACAAGCTAACAAAATATAGACACAGGTGTTACAATGTGCAAAAAAAAAAAAAAACCACAGGGAAAAAAAACAGGCTCGTGACTGACCTTTTTCTCTGAATTCTTGTTGCTAAGTGATACATTTTGAACCATATCTATATTCTCCAATATTTCAGTACAAATTTTGTAACAGGAAAAAAAAAGATAATTAAGATGATGATGATGATGATTATGGATCTTATCAGATTCACATTCCTAGAATCCATCTGTAATGCATGATTCATTTGTAATGCTAGAGTCTCATTTCTGATTTGCATGCATTTTAATGACGAGATTGCAAATGCAAAGCAGTTTGTGCACGTGCATTATCTAGCAACAACACAATAACCCCTAAAAACTATTAGAGTGGTATAAAAATACCTTAAATTCATGATGCATTAATACCACATTGTAATTCAACCCTCATTCAGGTTATGAGTTTATTCAAGATAAATCAATACTGGCGAACTACTGTATATGCTAACTGAACTTCTACAGCTGTTGGATGAAAGGTGAGATCATACATTTATGAAAATAAAATACATTTTCAATCAGTATTGTAGAAATCTCACTAAAAGCATGGCGTTAATTCAGAGAAACACAAGTACCTTTTTTTTTAACTGCATTTCTTTAATTTAATTTTTGCCCTTACAAAAAACAACAAAAAAACCCTTCTGTTTCTCAGAATTTTAACCAATGATATGATGTGTGAATTTTCCCAAAGCATGTTATTTTTCTTTTATATATGTTTATACATGTAAGTTCAGGTGAAAATGTGACATGTGCAAAAGTAATGTGTAAAAATTACACAAATTGCATGAAATGGTACAAAATGAGCCCAATATGCTAATATACACGATAACAAGTCAGTAAAAGGCCTCAAAGAGCACTTTTAAAACAAGTGCTATCCTAAACGTTCCGCAAATTAGAACGTTTCCATGTAATAATAAAAAAAACAAAACAAAACTGGTAATACTGATTAACTAGGTTTACAGAGCTCAGGTTGTTAAGTGCATTTTGCAATATGAGGAAGATATTTCAGTGCTGCCGTGACCTTCAAGAGTCTTGCACTTATTTACTGTTTTTGCAGTTCAGGGTAAAAAAAAAAGTGTTTTACTTGTTTCAGTCTGTTTCTCCCAGTCGAGCCCTTCATAGCATTTAAGATATGTTGGCTTAGGAACTGTTGTAATATTAATACAACCATCCAAACACACTGTACACTATAAACCAGACCAATTTACACATAAAAGCTTTTCTAGAATGTTTTTTAGTAATCCAACTCGTTTGATTCCCATTTCAATCCACACCAGCTCCAGGAGACACATGAATCAGACATGTGCATAAAGACTCCTCAGATCCACTCTTGGACACTCAAACTTTGTATAAGTTGTGAGCCATAATCAAAATCAAACTTTACAGTACAAAAATGACCCCAAACATATTGTTTGTTCACTGTCCCACTGTGTCCTGACTGGTCTTTAGATCTTTGACTGTCTGTCTCCATGATTCGTTAACACTGTAGTACACGTGGGTGTTAGATAAAAGTGAAGCTCTATTCTCACTTACAGAACAAGAGCAGTGTGGATTGAACAGACCTTGTGTCCAGTGGGATCTCCACACATGCATACATTCACTAAAAAAGAAAAATAAGGAAAATGTCCACAGTCCTTTTTATGATGATGATGCAATGTTTCCTGAAGACACAACCGTTTCCCTGGGTGAGTACTCAGGCTCTTCCTTGTTGGGATGCGATGAATTGTCCGATTTGCTCCGGCTGAACTCTGCCCCAATGATGGGCCTGGAGAACTTGCCAGTGGGCTGAGTGCACATGCTACACAGCAGCATCTTGATGAAGGCCCTGCGCATCTCATTGCTGGTGAGTGTATAGATGAGAGGGTTCATTGCTGAGTTCAGCACAGCCAGAGCGAGGAACCATTCAGCTTTGTAGAGGACGGGACAGGTGCGGATCTTGCAGGCTACATCCAGCAGGAGCATGATGAAGAGCGGCGCCCAGCAGACGATGAAGCAGCTCAGGACAATGATGACCGTCTTCAGCAGGGCCATGGACTTCTCTGAGCTCTTGTTCCCACTCCCTCGGCCATTTGAGACCTTGCGGAAGACGAGCTTGCGGCTACGTGTGCGAACCAGTGCGTAGATCCGGGCATACAGCACCACGATGGCCATGAGGATCACGCTGAACACAGTGGTGCAGAACAGGATGTAGGTCTTGTGGTAGAGTGGCAACACTGTTGAGCAGTTCATCATGCTCTGGATGCAGTTCCAGCCCATGACAGGCAAGCCACCCAGGATGGCGGCAATGAACCACACTGTGCTGATCAGCATGAAGACGCGGCACGTGTTTCCACTGTTGTGGAGCTTCATTTTGAGCATAGTAAGGTGGCGCTCAATTGCAATGGCCAAGAGGCTGAAGACTGAAGCGGCCAGCGCTACAAACATGCTGCCCTCCCGGAAGAACCACTGTGTGGGACTCAGTTTATACGTATTAGCTCCTGAGAGCAGAATGTTGGCCGTGTATGCCACTCCAGCCAGCAAGTCTGAAAGAGCCAAGTTTCCAATAAAGTAGTACATGGGCTTGTGGAACTTTTTGGTCCGCCAGATGGTGAGAAGAACCAGCACATTCTCTAGAATGATGAAGCAGCACACAATGATAAACACGACAGAATCGGCTTTGAGTCCTTGATCCGTATGTATTTTACGGAATTTCCCAGTTGAGTTGTAGTGCCTTTCTATGAGGTCCGAGTCAGCCATGGTCCTGATCTCTGGCTGGACCACCCGTGCAATCCACCCTTTAGTCCACTAAGGGGCTCTGGAGTACCAGTGTAAGTCCGTATCCAAATTTCTTATGATGTAATGTCATGGAACTTCAGGTAAAAATCCTTAGAATGGATTACTGGGAATGGAGTATCCATGTACGACATCGTGGAAAAGGCTGAAAGGAGTAAACAAATAAATGAATACAATGAATAAGTACACTACATTAAAAACAAATTAGAGTTTGTGTGATTTACTGTGATAACAGTTTTGGGATTCATTTGGATTTTGAAACAACAACAACAACAACAAAACAATCAAACTACAAATCGAAACTTCAAGCTCCAAACAGCGCTTTGATTCCTGGGGGAGGAAAGAGCAATAACAAGGCAGATATGGGAAAAGTACAGTTAATCAAACAAATATGCTCTGATTCAAGAAATAAAAAATTCTGCTAGATGTTTTTGTGAAGATGTTAGACTATTTGTACTTTGAACTTTTCTTTAGCGTTCATTAGTTTTTTGTCTGAGGAAACTTCAGTCTTTTGAAGAACTTCTATAGACTGCATCTGCATTGCAAACTGCATCACAATTAATGAACCGTTCAACCAAGATTTGAAGTAAAAATGAACTAAAGAGAAATTCATCCTGTGCAGGTGAATTTGAGCTCCAGTGAAGGCTGGAGTGATTTTTTTTTTTTCTTTAACCTCCTAAGGCCCAAGCTGTTTTTTTACATGCATTTTTTATTTCTCTTTGCTATTTGGGCTTATTAGAACCTGATTAGAATAAAAACTAAGCATCATCTTTTGATAAGATGTACTTTTAGAGAAAAAGTATGTCCACATATGTGGATTCTTGTTCCGAATTTCCATAAAGTGCTGTCCACGCATGTGACCGCTAAGCCCTAGGAGGTTAAATGAAATGTTAGAAAGTTAAAATATTAAATACAGGAATTTTGAAAGAAAAAGAATGAAAGAAAGAAAAAAAGAGTGTAATTGTATCTTTGGACACTTTTCCTTTTGGTTTTAAAGCAGAAGAAATAAAGTCCTACCTGCAAAGCGAGTGATACCGAACCTCCGTCTTGCTCTGAATGAAGGATCGTTGCTCCACAGAGCCTGTGAGGTGGTGGTGAAGCTCTGCCCAGCTTAGACCCCTCCCCCTGTTGGCCCTCTCTCTCTCTCTCTCTCTCTCTCTCACTCACACACACACAGAGGATGGCAGAGCAATCTGATTAGGATCCAAACAATTCTGGATTCCTAAAAAAAAAAAGACCAGCTGGAAGATAACAATGAAAAATAGCCTCATATTTCTCACAGGAACAAATAAATGACACCAAAACAACAACAAAAACCCTTCATTATTATCATTGCTGTTGTTGATGATCATGGGTATTATCTTTACCATTTTATGCCATTTTCTAACAAAAATAACTTGCTCCTAAGTGGCACTACATAGCGTTTGCTCCAAAATCAGGAAATCAGTAGTTTGAATCCTGATGATGCTACAGCCATCCATGGCCAGGAGTTCTAGGGAGCAAACTTGGCCATGGTTGCTGGGTGAGCAGGGAATATTCTCTCTCCCCTGTCAGTCACAATAACACGAGCCAATCTTGGACATCTGTCAGCTAATGTATATGTACATGGGCGCATATCACTTTCCTCTGAGTGTGTTATGCTGCTCCGTGACGTAGCATGAGCAACAGTGTGAAAAGGTGCAGTCAACTGACTTCATGTGCCTCTGAGGAAACACGGCTTGTGAATATCTGCTATATGATCGGGGAGAACGGCTGGTGGCTGGGATACTGGAAATAATCGATTTGGGGAGAAAAATGAGTAAAAAGACAAGAACATTCTGATTAAAAACTCAAACACACTGCTCATTCAGCTAAGTAATGTTATCCATGAATTATAATCTTACTTTAGTTTAACAACAACAACAACAACATGCAACAGATGATTAAGCACTCCTTGACTCTATATGATGCAGTTGTGGAAGAGTAATGACTTGTATAATTACGTTATCATCTGCCACCCACATGAGGATGGGTTCCCTTTTGAATCTGGTTTCTCTCAAGATTTCTTCCCCGTCATCTCAGAGATTTTTTCATTGCTACTCATCTCTGGCTTGCTCATAAGGGATATAAATCTAGGTCCATATCTCAGTTTCTGTAAAGCTGCTTTGTGACTCTCTGTTACTAAAAGGGCAATATAAAAAAAAAATTGAATTGAATCAATTTACTTCATTTCCTTTTGCTCCATATTTGTTTACATGTTAAAACTTCTCATCTCATCTCATTATCTCTAGCCGCTTTATCCTTCTACAGGGTCGCAGGCAAGCTGGAGCCTATCCCAGCTGACTACGGGCGAAAGGCGGGGTACACCCTGGACAAGTCGCCAGGTCATCACAGGGCTGACACATAGACACAGACAACCATTCACACTCACATTCACACCTACGGTCAATTTTAGAGTCACCAGTTAACCTAACCTGCATGTCTTTGGACTGTGGGGGAAACCGGAGCACCCGGAGGAAACCCACGCGGACACGGGGAGAACATGCAAACTCCACACAGAAAGGCCCTCGCCGGCCCCGGGGCTCGAACCCAGGACCTTCTTGCTGTGAGGCGACAGCGCTAACCACTACACCACCGTGCCGCCCATGTTAAAACTTTTATATACAGATATGCTGATTTTAAAAATACAACCCCGATTCCAAAAAAGTTGGGACAAAGTACAAATTGTAAATAAAAACGGAATGCAATGATGTGGAAGTTTCAAAATTACATATTTTATTCAGAATAGAACATAGATGACATATCAAATGTTTAAACTGAGAAAATGTATCATTTAAAGAGAAAAATTAGGTGATTTTAAATTTCATGACAACACCACATCTCAAAAAAGTTGGGACAAGGCCATGTTTACCACTGTGAGACATCCCCTTTTCTCTTTACAACAGTCTGTAAACGTCTGGGGACTGAGGAGACAAGTTGCTCAAGTTTAGGGATAGGAATGTTAACCCATTCTTGTCCAATGTAGGATTCTAGTTGCTCAACTGTCTTAGGTCTTTTTTGTCGTATCTTCCGTTTTATGATGCGCCAAATGTTTTCTATGGGTGAAAGATCTGGACTGCAGGCTGGCCAGTTCAGTACCCGGACCCTTCTTCTACGCAGCCATGATGCTGTAATTGATGCAGTATGTGGTTTGGCATTGTCATGTTGGAAAATGCAAGGTCTTCCCTGAAAGAGACGTCGTCTGGATGGGAGCATATGTTGCTCTAGGACCTGGATAAACCTTTCAGCATTGATGGTGTCTTTCCAGATGTGTAAGCTGCCCATGCCACACGCACTAATGCAACCCCATACCATCAGAGATGCAGGCTTCTGAACTGAGTGCTGATAACAACTTGGGTTGTCCTTCTCCTCTTTAGTCCGAATGACACGGCGTCCCTGATTTCCATAAGAACTTCAAATTTTGATTCGTCTGACCACAGAACAGTTTTCCACTTTGCCACAGTCCATTTTAAATGAGCCTTGGCCCAGAGAAGACGTCTGCGCTTCTGGATCATGTTTAGATACGGCTTCTTCTTTGAACTATAGAGTTCAGTATGGTTTTCCGGCCTTGACCCTTACGCACAGAGATTCTTCCAGATTCTCTGAATCTTTTGATGATATTATGCACTGTAGATGATGATATGTTCAAACTCTTTTCAATTTTACACTGCTGAACTCCTTTCTGATATTGCTCCACTATTTGTCGGTGCAGAATTAGGGGGATTGGTGATCCTCTTCCCATCTTTACTTCTGAGAGCCGCTGCCACTCCAAGATGCTCTTTTTATACCCAGTCATGTTAATGACCTATTGCCAATTGACCTAATGAGTTGCAATTTGGTCCTCCAGCTGTTCCTTTTTTGTACCTTTAACTTTTCCAGCCTCTTACTGCCCCTGTCCCAACTTTTTTGAGATGTGTTGCTGTTATGAAATTTCAAATGAGCCAATATTTGGCATGAAATGTCAAAATGTCTCACTTTCGACATTTGATATGTTGTCTATGTTCTATTGTGAATACAATATCAGTTTTTGAGATTTGTAAATTATTGCATTCCGTTTTTATTTACAATTTGTACTTTGTCCCAACTTTTTTGGAATCGGGGTTGTAATAATTGGCTTAAAATACATTGAGGATGCGATTAGCAAAAGTTTGTATTGTGTAGGATTATATAATTGAAAAGACCATTTTCAACCTATACTGTAAAACATTTTCTGTATAATTTACATTATACTTGAGCTTGCAACCTTTTAATATGTAACACACAGCCTTAACCTCTGAGTCATCACAAGTAGTACAGCTAGCTTGGACTGATTAAATCACCTTCACCTCTGAATTACCTTGCAATAAAAGATGAATTACTAAAAGCAAAGTTTTTATTTAGCTTATAAAATTAAACTCAAGCGTAATTTGTATTTTCCTCAAATAGCCACTAAAATAAAGGGCAAAACAATGATCCACTAATTTGTAGATGTTGACACAAGAAAATTTTTTTTACCATTCTCATGCCAAAAACGTCAGATATCTCACTGCGCATTGCATTTTCTGGTATTTTACTGTAAACCAGGGGCGTCACTAGACCCAAGACCATACTGGGGCACAAAAGGGGCACAGGAAATGTATGCGAGCGCGCGAAGCGCGCGAGCTAAAAATTTTGCACTATATTTATATTTATATTTATATTTTTTATATAATATATATTACATTTTATGTAATATATATTACATTTTATGTAATATATATTTATATATTGATATTTATATTTAGAAACGGCCTGCTTAAAACTAGTCACTAGAGCTGTAAAACTCAAAATGATTACGAGGACACTGAATCCAGGTCAATCATTTAATAATAACAGTATGAATATTTGCAACATTTGTGATAATAGCAATGTAATACTTATACTGTTGGTAATATTGTAAAAGAACATATTAACATACAATACAACACCGCCGAGTTTTTAAACTCAACCAAGAGTACTTAATGGCCAACAGTATTCACACTTGATACCTTTTAAATCACCAAACATATCTTTGTAAGCACACGCATTTTCAGCATTGAACATCTCTAAACACAATCCAAAAGCCTCTAAAAGCACCACTGTGTGTGTGTGTGTGTGTGTGTGTGTGTTACAAAAATGACAGTGGAATTACTGTCTACTAACCTGTAAACAGTTGAAAAACACGGAGAGATGGTTTCCCCTGCTCTGAATTTCATTGCATCTGAGGGCTGCTGGAGTCTGCGGTCCCCATAGCAACCAAGATGTTACTCATGTCACGCGCACACTTTTTTCACATTGCTTAGTGTGCGCGAGGCCAGCCAAAACTACCAATGTAAAAGCATTGTAGATGGTCTTCTTCGCGCATCGGTTAGCCTACCCCACGTTATGAATTAATTAAATTGCAGCTATTCCCAAGTTTAAAATTCAGAGCGTTTCGTCACTGGATTTTTTTTACTGGGGCACTACAGATCTATACTGGGGCACGTGCCCCAGTAAAATACCCCTGGCGACGCCGATGCTGTAAACCACTGGCTCTAACTGCCTAATTGTTTACAATTCTGTAAAAGAATAATATGCTGTAAAATTACAGTTTATCTCATTATTCTCATTATCTCTAGCCGCTTTATCCTTCTACAGGGTCGCAGGCAAGCTGGAGCTTATCCCAGCTGACTACGGGCGAGAGGCGGGGTACACCCTGGACAAGTCGCCAGGTCATCACAGGGCTGACACATAGACAGAGACAACCATTCACACTCACATTCACACCTACGCTCAATTTAGAGTCACCAGTTAACCTAACCTGCATGTCTTTGGACTGTGGGGGAAACCGGAGCACCCGGAGGAAACCCACGCGGACACGGGGAGAACATGCAAACTCCACACAGAAAGGCCCTCGCTGGCCACGGGGCTCAAACCCGGACCTTCTTGCTGTGAGGCGACAGCGCTAACCACTACACTACCGTGCCGCCAATTACAGTTTATTTATTTATTTATTTATTTATTTTAACATTGCAGGCATTACGAATATGAATAGAAATACAAATCCTTTTGTGGTTACAATGAAATTCAGTCTGTACTTCCCCACTAAGCAATGTACATGCATTAAATAAGAAAAGAGATCAAATTCACAATTCAGTCTAGAAGTATTAGAACAGCAAGGTCAAATTCGTATGTTTTTTGTTATACACTGAAGACATTTGGGTTTGAGATCAATAGATGAATATGAGATTCATATTCATATGCATTCAAACAATAACTTTTAATTAAAATCCAAATGCATTTGAAAATAAATTTAAGGTTTCTGAACTGCTGGAAGGAGGTCATATTTTTGTAACACTGGGGAAAACAATCCTTTCAGGAAAACAGTGGAATTTTCATTTAATTGTAATCCTTTTGTTCCTTCCTCTGGGAATGCACCAGCTGTAGGGGAACCTCAAGTCCCAATAAGTCAGAAGAAAGTGGGCCGGGTGGGTGGGGGTGGGTGGAGGAGACATGGTAGACCCACCCCAGGGTCTACCATGTCTCCTCCACCCACCCCCACCCACCCGGCCCACTTTCTTCTGCACATTAATCACACATGCAGTCGCCATCCTGAGTACCTCTCCACATTAAGGGCAGCTACACCACTGCCTCACAGTGTAAGATAAGGAGATTTATTTGTGCACTGGGGTGGCCAGGAGGGGTGGTGGTTTTATTAGAGATAACAGCCTTGGGCACATCTTCACGGTTGACTAAACTGATTATGATGATTTGGTTTTGCTTGCAATTAAGGATAATCATGTATTTGATTAATTCAGAGTATTGAATGTAAGGAAAATACAACAGAAACCTATTTTCATGCCATCTACTTTTGACCAAACACATGATTTCACATTTAAAAAAAAGTCATTGGCCACACATCACACAGTATGATCTGTCACATCCCAGCATCCCTATCACACTGTATGATCTCTCAATAGTCATCTTCCATCCATTATCTGTAATCACTTATCCTGTGGAGGGTCGCAGGCAAGCTGGAGCCTATCCCAGCTGACTATGGGTGAGAGGCAGAGTACACCCTGGTTAAGTCGCCAGGTCATCACAGGGCTGACACATAGAGACAAACAACCATTCACACTCACATTCACACCTACGGTCAATTTAGAGCCACCGATTAGCCTAACCTGTATGTCGTTGGGGGAAACCAGAGCACCCGGAGGAAACCCACACAGACACGGGGAGAACATGCAAACTCCACACTGAAAGGCCTCCGTCAGCCACTGGGCTTGAACCCAGAACCTTCTTGCTGTGAGGCAACAGCGCCAACCACTACACCACCGTGCCGCCCAATAGTCATCTTTACATACCCAAATGTAAAATTATTACATTATGGTGACCATTGCCAAGAAAATTTTCCTGTTAAATTCTCTAAAAAACATGGCTCATGAGTTTGTCACCAGAGAAATGCCATAGAAAAAAGACTGTCAAAATTTAACACATTTAGTTATATCATTATGTGTCCGTGTGGAGTCTAGTCCAAATGCAGAATAGAGAATAGAAACTGTATATTACCTGGGATTGTACACATAAAACTGTAAAATGATTTAAGTGTGAGAACCCCCAAGCCTGACTTTAATTAAAAAAACAACAACTGTAAATTTCCAATTCTGGGGTATCATAGTTCAGGTTATATATCTACACCACTGCCAATTAACTGTAAACCCCAAACTATCCATTTTTGAAATTGTCCCCTGGATAGAAATGCAACAACATGAATGATGACTGTGCTTTTGTCTTTTTCTCTTTCCATTTGGTCTATAAATTAGTCTCAGTTGGACTCTGTGGTTGTGTCTTAGAAACTGGTGAATTTCTTCCATCCAAACTCATCTACAGCATCTTAAAGAAGGAACAAAAAAACATGTGGTCTCTCATTTTAGTGGTACTTTTGTTAAGACCCTTTTATTTCAAACCCTCTTTCATTAGGAACAGTTTTTTTAGCTGCATTTCTCTCTCTCTCTCTCTCCATCCTTCATCTATTCCTAACAGCAAACTATGGAAAAACATAACATGTAAAACATGTGGGGCTTTACACCACTTAAATTCCTGGCTGATTATTCATTTTAAAGTGTATTATCGAGTAGCAGTGAAACTAATAGGAAATATTAAAGTAACACTACAGTTTAATGGGTTAAAGTTTACACAATTTTGTTCACAATCTAGTTCTATAATGACATGAAATAGAAATAAAATTAAAACCATTGAGTGTGTCTGACTGGGTTTACCTGCACCCCGGTAATTGTCTGCTTTTGGCAGTGAACAGATTATTAGCGTTGTCATATAAACAACATATGATGTTCACACTGGATTGAAGCAGGATTTTAAGGCATCTGTTAATATAAATGGGAAAAGAGTATAAAAGAGGGATGGAAAGTATGAAATATACAAATGTTCGTACTTCATTTGTATGAAATTTGTATGCTTGTATCAAGTCTTTTTTTTTCTCAAGGTCATTCTCACATACATGTCAACCTTTAATTACCCTTACAAAATCTGTACTTTTCCCTTACATACACCCATGAACCCTTATGCATGAGAAAAAATTCCAATATATAATCCAAAGCACCGATTGTTTTAGTCCACATTATACACTCCTATTGTAATAGGCATATTTATCACACCATCAAGTTAAAGGGATCAAATAAGCATGTACTGAATAAAAATAAATTTTAGATCCCAGAGAAAACAACTGAATTAAAAAGGACTATATGTACAGTAAAGTAAACAATTATCTACTAAAGAGAATGACTGAACTATAAACTTAATTATTTAATATACATTGTACCAGTAATACCAGAATTATTGATGTAAATTTTGCAAATAAAATGTATTAATATTAAATCGTTCATAAAAATTACACAAAGTTCTATTTGACAAGTGTTGACATCACCTACAATATTACATTCTACCAAAGAAAATTACTTGAAATATAACAGCAGTACTAAGTAGGTATGTTAATTAAAATAGTAGGTTACATGTAATAAATTACAACCCCGATTCCAAAAAAGTTGGGACAAAGTACAAATTGTAAATAAAAACGGAATGCAATAATTTACAAATCTCAAAAACTGATATTGTATTCACAATAGAACATAGACAACATATCAAATGTCGAAAGTGAGACATTTTGACATTTCATGCCAAATATTGGCTCATTTGAAATTTCATGACAGCAACATATCTCAAAAAAGTTGGGACAGGGGCAATAAGAGGCTGGAAAAGTTAAAGGTACAAAAAAGGAACAGCTGGAGGACCAAATTGCAACTCATTAGGTCAATTGGCAATAGGTCATTAACATGACTGGGTATAAAAAGAGCATCTTGGAGTGGCAGCGGCTCTCAGAAGTAAAGATGGGAAGAGGATCACCAATCCCCCTAATTCTGCACCGACAAATAGTGGAGCAATATCAGAAAGGAGTTCGACAGTGTAAAATTTCAAAGAGTTTGAACATATCATCATCTACAGTGCATAATATCATCAAAAGATTCAGAGAATCTGGAAGAATCTCTGTGCGTAAGGGTCAAGGCCGGAAAACCATACTGGGTGCCCGTGATCTTCAGGCCCTTAGACGGCACTGCATCACATACAGGCATGCTTCTGTATTGGAAATCACAAAATGGGCTCAGGAATATTCCCAGAGAACATTATCTGTGAACACAATTCACCATGCCATCCGCCGTTGCCAGCTAAAACTCTATAGTTCAAAGAAGAAGCCGTATCTAAACACGATCCAGAAGCTCAGACATCTTCTCTGGGCCAAGGCTCATTTAAAATGGACTGTGGCAAAGTGGAAAACTGTTCTGTGGTCAGACGAATCAAAATTTGAAGTTCTTTATGGAAATCAGGGAAACCGTGTCATTCGGACTAAAGAGGAGAAGGACGACCTAAGTTGTTATCAGCGCTCAGTTCAGAAGCCTACATCTCTGATGGTATGGGGTTACATTAGTGCGTGTGGCATGGGCAGCTTACACATCTGGAAAGACACCATCAATGCTGAAAGGTATATCCAGGTTCTAGAGCAACATATGCTCCCATCCAGACGACGTCTCTTTCAGGGAAGACCTTGCATTTTCCAACATGACAATGCCAAACCACATACTGCATCAATTACAGCATCATGGCTGCGTAGAAGAAGGGTCCGGGTACTGAACTGGCCAGCCTGCAGTCCAGATCTTTCACCCATAGAAAACATTTGGCGCATCATAAAACGGAAGATACGACAATGAAAAGCCCTCTCACTATCTGCATTGCTATGTGAGAGGCACAGCAAAACAGTAAAAAGTTGTTTCAGCATTGGAAACCTGGCAACACCCAGAGCAGTTTTTACATCGAAGACCTTTCCCCAATATACATCTATTATTTTCCTGGTCAATAAAAGAAAATCAGAGCATGGCAAACATGTAGATGGTGTTAAATTGCTTCCATCCCCTAGTACACATTTTAGAGACAGGTTACCAACGGTCATTACCACATTACTCTTCATTCAATACTTTTCCAGTTTACTGACGACTGATGGTAGTAACGGGTGTTGGTCATCTGTGTCTACATATAATGTCTATCAGCAATTAAAATGTTTAGGGAAGCGAAACCAGAAATCGCCGGGTAACTGCAGTTGCGGTTGTATAAATGGCGACTTCCAGTATCGCCTCCCAAAATTATCATCATAATGGAGAAAGCTTTCCTACATGCAAACAGTAAAAACTTTAAAAAAAAAAAAAACTAAAAGAACTCAAACCAAACCAAAACCCCCCACAAATGCTTACCTGTGCAGTCTTTGAATCGGGAAACATTTTTTTTCGCTACCTGCGAAAAATGGCCTGCCACAATCAGGGGGATGTTGTGTTCCGCAAGAAATTGGCAGAACATAACTTCTGCAGCCGTCACAGAAGTCTGGGCAGTCTGAGCCGATGTACTTAAATGACCAAGAAAACCATGAGCAACTATAAAACCACATAAATCGAAAATAGTTCCGTTTCATTGTGCATGCTTGTTTGAAAAAATAAATGGTGGATGCTAAGAAAAGTTTCTTGGAGTAATGGAAAAAATCTCTGATACAAAACGTAATTTTTCTGTATGAAAATCAGTGTATGCTGTATTAGCCAAAAATTGCATTTTCCCGTACAACATATGGAGAAACTGCATAACTTGACATGTATGTTCTCAAGCTGTACAGTGTAGGTCATAAAAAGAATTTTCCCCGACACCCAATTATTTTTGTTTAGTGGACTGAAAGCTACTGAATTTGAAATCACAGACTTCCAATTTTATTAGGTTTTTTAAAATAGAACAATTAATTAATTTAGGGCCACGTGACCCTAAATTCTCCGCTATTTTTCCCTGCTTCACCATGACCCAATTCAAGATACTACGTCATGCATCACGTGGTGGGCTTTCCCCGTTTGCGCAAGGCATTGCGGGATACAAATTTGAAACAGGAGAGGGAAATGGGGGACGTGAGTGTGCGAATGAAATGTGAAAGACCGACTACAGTAACGGAAAGTGAGAAGAAAAGATGTTATGTTGTGGAGGAAAGGAAATGCAGGACCAAACTAATAAATATCGGCGGTCAGCGAGCACCTTGGTGTGATCAGCTGTTCGTTTAGTGACAGAATTATGTAACTGTCAGTGCATGGTCAAGGTAAACCTATGCATACGCACATGGACTTCCTCTCTCTGCTTGACTGCATGAGGCGAGTGGTTTCATGCACATTATTTGCTAAGGAATCCCCTCAAATTAAATAACTTCTCAGCCACAGAATAGCCTGTTTTTTTTTTTGAGATATTGCAGAAATAAACATATATCACAATGACCAAATTTCAGAAGGAACTAAATTTCACTGATTTTATGAAATCGAAAGGCCGTCTACTTTTAAAGTAACCTTTGAATAATAACCATTACTACTACTACTACTAATACTACGACTACTACTAATAATAGCTATAAATGTACAAATTGATTTGACTGGATATTTAAGTGTAGTTATGTAATACATAAAGAAAGATTGAACTGAAAAATAAGATTAATTATTATTTCAATGTTGAAATTTATAATGAGCACACTGAAATTGTACATGAAATTGTAAATGTTTTAATTTGCAGATTTCAGTGTCACTAAAATAATTCTTAAATACAGAAAAAAAAGGATTGGGGTGGGGAGAGCCATATTTGTACATGCAAGCTCAGTTAAGTAGACCAGGCATTTAGTGTCTATAAAGATGTTGGATCAATTATTGGAATAAAACTGCTATTTTCTGCAGTTTACAGATGACGTATTTTAGGTGCGACACACTGAGAGATCCTCCTTAATCCAAAGCCATGTTTTGAGGTCAAAGTCGCAGAGATCATGGGTTACTACGCCAGACCTCCTTGTGAGACCTCAAACAGCTGAATATTTTTTTTTTAAAGGATTCAGGCTTTACCCCTTGCTGAGAGAGCGGTTTAACTGTGTGAAAGCACACAGAGTGAACAGAGCAGGAAGGCACACTGGGTAAATGAGGAACCCATTTTTTTTTGTTATTGTTTTTCCCCCCAGACCCCCTCTGTTCACTCTGTTTCACTTACATCTCTGGGTCAGGAGTCAGAGAGAGGGAAAGGCAGAAAAGGGACACAGGAGGACACAGGAGACAGCTGCCCTTTCCATGTCCTTGCTGTGACTGTTCTTGTATATATTCATATCCCTGGAAAGTACAAGCGCAGAACAAAACGTGATGTGACCAGTTACTCAATATGTGGAATTATTTATTCTAATTCTAAGTTTGTACCTCACATCCCCTCTCTCTCTCTCTCTCTCTCTGTGCAGCCTTTACTCCAACATGCCATGTATTTCCTTTCAGCTCTCCTCCTTTTGAGCAACGCTCACATGACCTGAGTCCATTAAATCCGACTATTATGGAAAAATGCAGCCTTCAGCTGCCTAAAGGATTTACACAAAGCTCTCACATTAATTAGAGTTATTGAAGGACATTCTTCAATACAAAGCATTCAAATCATAGCCATACTCCTTCTGGAATAACCACATACGTTTATTTCACATGAAATACATGTTCTTTATCTGAAAATAAATGTGAAAATAAAGGAATTATGTGTAAATGAAATCACATGTAAAAATAAATTAATCATGTAAAACGCATTAATCATGTAAAACTCACACGTACATATGAATCACATTTAAAAATAACTGAATCTTTTGAAAAAATCATCTAAAAATAAATCACATGAAAACTCGCATACAGATAAATGAATCATCTGTAAAAACAAGAACCAGTGAAAGTAAAGAAAGCATGCGTAAAAAAGACACATAAATAAACAAGTAAACATATATTGTGAAAATAAACTAACAGTGTGAAAAATCATATATAAAACTTGTAAATACATTTGAAAAATGACAATACAACTTCAGAAATGAAATTTATGTAACTACAAAAGGCTAACAAACAAACAAAAACAAACAAACAAACAAACAAACAAACAAACAACAAAATCTTTAAAGCATAAAAAAATACCAGTTGGTTTTCAGTTTCATTTTTCTGTCCAGTGCCGTGAATTTCAGTTTCAGTTTTTATTTTAGTGCATTCATTGTTTTTATTCCTTGATAGTCTCTATGATGGTAATAATCTTGGGAAGTCACTCACTCACTTTTAGGAACTGCTTTTATCAGGCTCAGGGTGGATTCAGAGTCTATACTGGGAGTACTGGGTCTGAGACAGGAATAAACCATGGATGGGCCACCAGTACCACACCCACACCCACACAAACACACACACGCACTCATTCACATCTTGGAAATTTAGTGTAGCTAGTTCACTTACCTGCATGGTTTTGGGTGGTGGGGGGAAACTGGCGAACCTGGAGGAAACACACACACACACACACACACACACACACACACAAACTATGAAGTTTGGTGTTTAAATAATTTTGCTTGACATTTTATTGATTTTATTAATTACATAATGTTCATCCAATTAAATTATAGTTATGTTATTAGTATTTATAGCTCATTTTGAATTAAATGGATTGAACTTGAACCCATTTCTTGATAAATGTTAAAAAAGGATGTTAAAAGTGGTGTCTAACACGGACGATTGCTCTAAGACAACGAGGGAGGCTCAGCCTCCTCTAAAAATGACGAACATCGTGTAGGATGAATTGCGCTAGGCTTATGTTATAGCCGACATTATAACATTGCTATTTCAGATCCAGAATCATAGAAATATATGTACTCAACCCAACTACAGTGCGAAATCATTCCCTTATAACTTTAATGTGAGTGTGAGTTTTTCCCCCTCGTGACAGCGCGATGCAGCCCAGCCTCAGTGGACTTCAATAGCATTTGGGAGCTCTGCGCTTTTCAATCTCAAAATGCAAGACGATTATTGGACAAATACTGTGAAAACGCCCGCCCACGGAGTCTCACGGACTCCCAGCCTCAGTGGACTTCAATGGCATTTGGGAGCTATGCGCTTTTCAATATCAAAATGCAAGACGGTTATTGGACAAATACTGCAAAAACGCCCGTCCACCGGACTCCCAGCCTCACAGTGGGAGGGACATGGCAGTTTCCGCGAGGAGACTGGTGATTGGTGAAAGCGGCCGGATATTTTCTTTGATTGACAGCTCGTTTCAACTATAGACAGGCAGCAGTGAATTTCAGTTCAGTCCCATGCAGATTCGCAAGTGCTGTGGTGTATTGTAAGAGATCAGCTTACATTTCGATTTCATTCATTACATACGGTTTCTACCAGCTTTTTTAGTTTGTATATATTTTCATTGTAAATAAAGTGTAAATATAGTGTTGTCAAGTTTGCTATCTTAGTTCCAGAAATGTCGTTTATTTGAGTGACTGAACTTGAACTTGAGGGGGCTAGTCAGCTAGCAAGAAAGCTGCGCACGGCTGCCAAGCATTGCTGATTTAATTTTGGCGAAGCCATTTGCCAGTCTTCCTTTCGAGGAAAAAATTAAAATTAAAGAGCAGGGTAGACCAACACCTCAAATTGACTTGGTGAAAAAGGTAGGGAATAATACTCGTTCCTTTCAGCTCTCCTGGTACGAGAAAGTGAATTGGCTAACAGCAAGTGACCCACATCAACAACAGTAAATAGGCTACTTTAGTAATATGTCATGGATGGACCAAAAATATAGAATCTATTTAAAATGTTTATGCTGAGTATATTATATCGGAATATATATTTTTCTGGATATGAATTAAACACAGCTACAATTTGGAAAACATTTTTAAACAAAAACACAGCCGAGAACATTTCACACTACAGACCTGGATTAAAAGTGAAGGGTTATCAAAATTGTCAATAAAACATTTCTCAGTCAAAATAAGTAAAATATAGGGAAAGTGTCATTGAATGAAATGTGTGGCACCCAGCTCTATGTTTGGCTCCCCAAGGTCAGTGCTTGTGCCTATTCCAGAACACTCTGCTGTTACTGCTGAGGTTTCTGACAAAGAGCTGCTTTCAATAATGATCAATTTTTAAACAACATGCCACAATTTTAAAATATAAAATATTAAAATATACACCCCCCCCAACACCACCATCATGTATATTGGACAGTAGACTAATGGGCCAAAAGAACCTGTTATTTCACAGTTTGTGACCCTGCCAACAATCAGCCAGATCAGAGGCAAGAGTATGGGCAAAATTGATGTGTTTTTTCTTTTAAAATCTGGAAATATCGTAACCGACCAGCCTCCCCTGTTTGAAAGACTACCAGCCGCCACTGGTGTCTAATAATATCTAATGATTTTTTTTTAAAAATCTGAAATACTGATACAAATATAAAGAGCCATTTTTATACATACAAAGAGCTTTTTATGCATACATCAGTTTATAGCTCTCACTTGAAATTCAGGATTCAGGTGCAGGTCTTCACCAGGTAGTCAAGGAGAGAGAGAGAGAGAGAGAGAGAGAGAGAAGCAAAGCACTTCCTGAGGCAGAGGTTGTAAAAATTCTGCTAACATAGAATGACCTTGTAAAGCATTCCTGAGCAACATGAGGTTGGGAAAGTTACAAGAAATGAGTGAACACACACACACACACACACACACAATGTGCTCTTTATCAAGTTCACACAGAGCTTCATATAGAAGTAAATCATTTAAAGGTGGGCTCTGACTGAGTCAGTGACTGAAAAAGTGAAATGTTCTACAGCAGAGAGAGAGAGAGAGAGAGAGAGAGAGAGAGATGGGAATGAATGCTAAGAGCATCAGGAATGTCGTAATGGTAATATGTGTAACACCAAAATAAACGTCCCCTGGAGATTAGGAACAGGGAGGGCAGATCACACTCATTACTCTGCTCTCACTCGCCTCTCCTTTCTTCTCCTCTACTCTCCATATATCTCACCTCTCTTCTCCTCTCCTCTCCCCTCTTCTGCCCTAAATGCTCTAAAATAAACCCACTCCCTCCTTCCTCTCATCCCTTCTCATAGCCTGGACACAGTTCCCCTCAACAATAATCTCCACCACACACACACACACACGCACATATAAACAAACAAACAAGGTATGCAACAGTACAGAGTCGTCGTTGTCATATTTTTCATTTCAAAATTCTCCACACATTCTCTATTGGGGACAGAGAGGACAGGCACCCTCTTCTTCCACAGCCATGCCTTTGTAATATGTGCAGAATGTGGTTTTACATTGTCTTGTTGAAATGTCCCTGGAAAAGAGGTCATCTTGAAGGCAGCATATGTTGCTCCAAAATCTCAGTGTACTTTTCTGTATTAATGCTGCCATCACAGAAGTGTAAGTTACCTTTTGTCAAGGGCGCTGACCCAACCCCATGTGAAAGTCCTCCACCAATCAACACCAGCTGTGGATAGAGTTTGTCAAAGGGCATCAGTTTCCCAAAAGCACTTAACAGGCTTCCCAAGCCTAATGAGAATAACTAACAAATGTCTTACTTAGAGCATATTAGCACATAATTATCCTGCAGATATGGCATAAAAATGTCCTGTATGTCCAGCAGCTTAAGCCAAGGGATTAATATTGTCAACACTCTGAGTGAAACATGTTGGATTACTGTCATCATTACCAAATTCACTTTAGTTTGCTATGTGTTTACCGTAGTACATTACGGTTTATGGTAACTACAGTAAAATACTTCTTCTTCTACTACTACTACTACTAATATGACATTGTGGTGTAGTGGTTAGCTGGGGGCTTTCTACTGTATGTGGAGTTTCCTCCCACAGTCCAAAGACATGCGGTTAGGTCATCTGGCTACTCCAAATTGCCCATAGGTGTGATTCACTAATGTGCAGAAGTTGACACAAGAAGAATTCTTACCATTCTCATGCCAAAAATGTCAGATATCTCACTATGCAAGGGCGCAGATAGCACGGGGGACGGGGGGGACATGTTCCCCCCAGATTTATAGTGACCCCCATCTGTCCCCCCCACCCACCGTCCCTACGTAAGGCGCCACATAGGTAGAAAAAGTGAGGATTAATGTTCCGTTAGTTAGACTAACTTACACTGCAGCACAAAGTTGAAATGGCAGCAGCAGCAGCCTTGTCAGTGATCAATCCACATTTTCCCCTTCTTGAATCGGTGTAGGCTGGAGCAGATCCTTGCAGAGTTGGGAAAGCAAGGTGTTCATTTTCCATGTAATTCTCGGTTAATAACACTGCACAGCTCATCCATTTGATAGCAGCGGTGTTTCTGCTGCGACTAATGGTGCGTTCAGTTGTACTCATAAGTTGGAAGTTTGAAGTCGGAAAAGCATTGAAATCCAGCATGTCCCAGCATAAACGTTGGGGTTTTCGTTTCATTTCATTAACTGGCCATTTTTTTCGAATTCCATGTTCCATGATGTCCCAGTTTTTAAACTGGGAAGCGCTCAGTTCTGAGGTTATGTTGCTCGGAGCTCCAAGTTCCGACTTCCAATGTAAATGTAACGCACCATCTCGACCCCGGGGTCCTAAGGGGAGCTGGGGACTTTGCCTGTCGCAGTAACCATAGTGATCATAAACAACTGTCTAAGGCTGCTGGGCCATAGAAGGTTCACGCTGCACGCTACACGTTCACGTGAAGAACCGGACCCTGGGCCATTAAACTTCATGCTTGGATGTTCACGTGTTGCGTCTGTTCTACTTTGACCGAGTAACCAACAATATGGACTCTTCGGATGACGACGATTGCCTCATTCTGCTTTTACTGAGACAGAGGAAGAGAAAAAGGAACAGAATTTGGAGCCGAGAACACTTCCTTCTGAGAGAAACCCGTGGTGAATTTCACCGAACATTCTATAATCTGCTTGACAATCCCGATGAAGAACTATTTTTCAATTATACCATTCAATTATATTTTTTCTGAAGTTTTCCCCTGAAAGCATAGCGTTATCTCCCTAGACCCGTTCTGATTGGCTGGCGCGGCGGTGACCGCATGCATTGACTGGAATTTCCATCTTCACGCCTAGAAAAAAGTGTGCATGTTCATTTCACGCTTCACGCGTGAAGTGTGCAGCGTGCAACGTGAACGCCGTTCTATGGCCCAGAGCAAGTCATGCTACGTTTGTCCACTTTTCTTTACACGCGTGTAGCGTGCAGCATGCAGCGTGAACCTTCTATGGCCCAGCTGCCTTATGACCGAGCTGGTGATCTTTCTGCCACATTAAGCCAGAGAAGAGGAGGAAAAAAAATCACAGCATTTGTTTCAAGAACCAAAAGATGTAAATATCCTATGCCTGTTGCCTGTTGCCTTTCCCAGATGTGACAAATACTTGTTTTGTAATGTTGAGTAGCTAGTCTCATAATAATAATAAGGAATTTGGACTTACCTGAAGTAGGCTAAATGTAAAATAACAGCATTCTAGGCTGTAGGTGAATATCTTTTAATGTTGTTATTTTTATGTATAATGTTATTTTAGTAAGCAGCAACTGTTAACTGAAATTATGAGATTCAAGATGTTAACATTGTCCTCCTGGCCTGCAGGCAATCCCTGGTGGGGTCAACAATGAAAAAACAAAAAACAATTAGCTACAGCATTTTTTCAAAAACTGAGCAATGTTGACCAGGTAGGCCTTTGTCTACCAATGTTCATTCAGTTAGAAAACTCACAATTCGAATGTATATTGAAGCTTCAGTACACACACACACACACACACACATACATATATATATATATATATATATATATATATATATATATATATATATATGCATTTACACAAAATGGAATCATTTGCTGACAGCTCAGTCCCCCCCAGTTCAAAAATCCTATCTGCGCCCCTGTCACTATGCATTGCATTTTCTGGTATTTTTCTGTAAACCAGTGTCCTGCTCCAACTGCCTAATTGATTACAGTTCTATAAAATAATAATATGCTGTAAAATATACTGCTGTAAAATGTTACAAATTTACAAAATTCATTCTTACAGTGTAGGCATTATGAATATGAACAGAAATACAAATCCTTTTTTGGTGGCAATGAGATTCAGCGTACACTTCCCTACTAAGTTACGTATGTACATGCGTTAAATAGAGACCTGTACAAGTCTGAGCTCAGCCTTTTCTGTCAATGCCAGGATTTGAACCAACATTACAAAATCTGCTCCATTCCTGAATAGCACTCTGAACCACATCACAAACTGAGGTTATGTAACGTGGCGCTTACATAGTCAGTACGCAGTGGCACCACACTGCAAATGTGGAATCACTACCTGAGGCTGGCACGCCAATTCTATTCTTAAACACGGTCAAACTCGGTTAAACATACACATACAGACAGGTGCCTCTATAGGCTTCAGCCAAAGGCTGAGCCAAAAAGAGATCAAATTCACCATTCCCTCTGGAAGTACTGGGACAGTGAGGCCAATTCATTTGTTTTTAAGATCAAATGATGACTGAGAGCGTGGTAGTGCAGTGGTTAGCACTGCCACCTCACAGCAAGAAGGTTCTGGGTTCAAACTTCACAAACAACTGGTGCCTTTCTGTATGGAATTCATATGTTCTGCTTGTGTGGGTTTCTTTCATGTGCTCTGGTTTCCTCCCACAGTCCAAAGACATGTGACTTAGGTCTAAATTCCCAATAAGTGTGAAGGGTTGTTTGTCTCAATAGCCATTTTTACACAGATATTCTGTAATATTGGCATAAGGAAGGCACCTCAATATTCCATCTTTAGTGATTTACACTGAACCAAATAAAGCTGGCATGAAGCCACACCAGCACCAGTGTGTTTTTACATTGCAAGCTGGTGTTCTGCAACCAGAGGCGTGACATGTCACAATGGTGTGTCAGTGTCTAGGGTGATGTATATACGTATCAGAAATACGAATATCCTGAGCATACCAGTGCTGCTTTAAAAACAATGGCCGGTGAACTGAGTGTCAAGGTGCTTTTGTTAGCTGTGCACATTTATACCACTCTTTAATCATGAGCGAAGTTACTGAACATCATAAGCAACATGTAATCACTTCCATTAAAGAATTAACCTTGAAGGAAAGTAATAGCATCTCTCTCATATATATATATTTATAACATATTTGTGTCCTTGGGGCGGCACGGTGGTGTAGTGGTTAGCGCTGTCGCCTCACAGCAAGAAGGTCCTGGGTTCAAGCCCCGGGGCCGGCGAGGGCCTTTCTGTGTGGAGTTTGCATGTTCTCCCCGTGTCCGCGTGGGTTTCCTCCGGGTGCTCCGGTTTCCCCCACAGTCCAAAGACATGCAGGTTAGGTTAACTGGTGACTCTAAATTGACCGTAGGTATGAATGTGAGTGTGAATGGTTGTCTGTGTCTATGTGTCGGCCCTGTGATGACCTGGCGACTTGTCCAGGGTGTACCCCGCCTTTCGCCCGTAGTCAGCTGGGATAGGCTCCAGCTTGCCTGCGACCCTGTAGAAGGATAAAGCGGCTAGAGATAACGAGATGAGATGAGATTTGTGTCCTTTAGCTGAGCTGGCTTTTCAGGGAAACAAAAGTGTCACAGAAAACTGCGCTTACAAACGGAGAGAAGAGAGAGAGAGGTAATGAGGAAGAGAGGAGAGGAGTGGAGAGACTTGAAAGAAAGTAAAGGGAAGCAGGAAGTGATTTGAGGCTGAAAGGCATGTGGACATCGTTGAAAGAGATGTTTGAATTCACGCTGGTCTTGGAAAGAAGAATGTCAAAAACATCACACCCCTGTTCTGCCGTGCTGGATGTCCCTTTTAAACAGACGTTGATTCTGGCTCTGTTACTACTAATTGTTTCAGCTCAGACGTAGAATGACACATATCCCCCATTTGGACATTTTATACAGAACATGAGGTGGAATAAAGTTGTAAGAGTCCCACCTTGAACAGGCTGTGTAAAAGGGGGATTGTGTTATACTGTGAGGTGATGAGGCTGTGATCAGGAACAGGTGTGTGTGATAATCAGTACTCAGGAGACTGACCCTGTGTCCGAAATTGCTCCCTACTCACTATATAGGACACTATATAGCAGTGGCGGCTGTTGGTTTTTAAAACAGGGGAAGCCCATTTTATGCATTCATCGTAAAACCTGTAGGCCGGATATCAAAGCATAGAAAGGTGTGCCCCATTAGCATAGTGAACTAGACAACCCTACCTAGTGGCAGAAAGTATTTTTGCTTGTACATTTCATGTTATAGTCTGGCTTGCCAGGCTAGTGCCTCATATCATATGTTTCAAAAATATCAAACATCCAAAAATCACTGGCTATTCAACGAAGAGCCTTGAACATCATACCCTGATATGCAACACAGAGTCTTTAACACAACACCCAGCTGTGCAACACATCCTTGAACATCTTCTGCAACACAGTCTGGAAATTCATAACCAGGTAGGCTATGCAACACACAGAACCTTGAATATCATACCCAGGTATAAACTATAACACAGAGCCCACCATTCTCTTAACATTACTGAACAATATACACACTTCAGATTCATGAACATGAACACTATTTATACACAAATTCTGCCCTCCGCTCCTTTTCCAGAAAATGGTCTGTGACCCTGTCATACCAGCTGGTTGTGCTTTCCAGAGACTTCACCAATTTCTGTTAGCAGCTAGCACTGCAGATCCCAATAAGGCTCAAGCTAGCCTACAACCAGATTGAACTACAAATGAAATAAACGAGTGAATTCACGAATGATCAAACTGATAGAATGGATGAAAGTTAACGGAGCACAACGAGTAATATTTACATTTATTTACAGAGTAATGTACAGAGACATCAATGAGAAGAAACGTTTATATGAAAATAAATTCGGGCAGCACTTTGGCACACGACTGCACTTTCTCGACATCCGCTAGGGACTGATCATACTTCCGTGTTCCTCGCCGAAGTACCGCCCTCCTCATGTCTTTCAAACACTACCTCCAATAATCCTTTATCAGCCTGGCTTCTTGTCCCTCCCACTGTCTCGTTTAGTCCCAGAGAAGCCCGGCTTCCCTGGAAGTGACGATTTTGTTGATTTTAACCAATAACAACTAGCCGAAATTGGCTGTTCAGAGCCGTCTCGTAGACTGCAACGGATACCCGGCTGCCAGTCAGTGTTGCCAGATACTGCTGACGTTTTCCATCCCAAAATATGTTCAAAACCCGCCAAAATGCACTTAAAACCGCCCAATCTGGCAACACTGCTGCCAGTCCATAGAGCCCATTGAAATAAGAAAGGTTACAGCCTGGCAGCAAAGGTGATTCTCGTAGCGAACTGCAAGTTCGTCGGACATCACTCAAATAAGTTACAGGATAGTTATGAACATAAATACAATCTTGGGCATATATTATGTTATGCAAGTTATTGTTTTAATGAGAATTCAACGTCGTAGACGCCGCAGTTTGGGGAGAGAATTTTAGGGGAAGCTCGGCTTCCCTTGTTGTCTCTGAGAAATCGCCCCTGCTATATAGTGAGGATGCCATTTTGTAGTGCTGTCCGAAACCTTAGTTTGGATTATTTACACCCTATATAGTGCACTCAAAGTATCTCACAATGCATCATGAAAAGTAGTGTACAACAATGGTCACTAACCAAGCAATATATCCCATCATGCACTGCAGTTGCGCTGAAAGAAATCAAATTAAAAGCCTCAAATTTGATTTAATAAAAGGCAGCGGCAAAGAAGAAAGTATTCAGCCTTGATTTAAAAAAAACCTGAAAGATGCAGGTACTTTGGACTGATTAATGTGGGAAATACGCTCAGTATAATATGTATTTATCACAAAAATACATATATGTTATTTACCAGTTGGGAGGTCCGTATCGTGAAATACCGTGACCGAGGTCTTGAAAGTACTGAGCGAGGCCCTCTGGGCTGAGGTCAGTATTCAAGGCCGAGGTCACGGTATTTCACCATACGGACCGACCTTAAGCTGGTAAATAATATTTTTATTTTTTTCTTTACCAAATTCTAACAGAAAACGAGAGCGCCCGAAAGGGAAAACTGAGTCGAGGTGAGCCGCCATTTTGAATCCTCATTCACGGCTGTAAGGCAAATGGCTTGCTCCTCGGGATACAAGTGCACTTCCATGGCAGGAAAAAAAAACTACATTTTGCCACCTATGTAGTCCCCCTGGAGTGGCAGACTGGGGTGGTGGTCCCTCTTTTTAAGAAAGGGGACCGGAGAGTGTGCTCCAATTATAGGGGAATCACACTTCTCAGCCTCCCAGGGAAAGTTTACTCCAGGGTACTGGAGAGGAGAATTCAACCAATAGTCGAACCTCGGATCCAGGAGGAACAATGCGGTTTTCGTCCTGGTCGCGGAACACTGGACCAGCTCTATACCCTTCATAGGGTGCTCGAGGGTTCATGGGAGTTTGCCCAACCAGTCCACATGTGCTTTGTGGATCTGGAGAAGGCATTCGACCGTGTCCCCCGTGGTATTCTGTGGGGGGTGCTTCGGGAGTATGGGGTTCGGGGCTCTTTGCTAAGGGCTGTCCGGTCCCTGTACGAACGGAGCAGGAGTCTGGTTCGCATTGCCGGCAGTAAGTCAGACCTGTTCCCAGTGCATGTTGGACTCCGTCAGGGCTGCCCTTTGTCACCGGTTCTGTTCATAATTTTTATGGACAGAATTTCTAGGCGCAGCCAGGGGCCGGAAGGAATCCTGTTTGGGAACCACAGGATTTCATCTCTGCTTTTTGCGGATGATGTTGTCCTGTTGGCTTCTTCAAACCAGGACCTTCAGCATGCACTGGGGCGGTTTGCAGTCGAGTGTGAAGCGGCTGGGATGAGAATCAGCACCTCCAAGTCCGAGGCCATGGTTCTCGACCGGAAAAGGGTGGCTTGCCCTCTCCAGGTTGGTGGAGAAGTCCTGCCTCAAGTGGAGGAGTTTAAGTATCTCGGGATCTTGTTCACGAGTGAGGGAAGGATGGAGCGTGAGATCGACAGGCGGATCGGTGCAGCCTCCGCAGTGATGCGGTCGCTTTACCGGTCCGTCGTGGTGAAGAAGGAGCTGAGCCAAAAGGCGAAGCTCTCAATTTACCGGTCGATCTACGTTCCGACTCTCACCTATGGTCATGAGCTTTGGGTAATGACAGAAAGAACAAGATCGCGGATACAAGCGGCTGAAATGAGTTTCCTTCGCAGGGTGGCTGGGCGCTCCCTTAGAGATAGGGTGAGAAGCACAGTCACTCGGGAGGAGCTCGGAGTAGAGCCGCTGCTCCTCCACATCGAGAGGAACCAGCTGGGGTGGCTCGGGCATCTTTTTCGGATGCCTCCTGGATGCCTCCCTGGGGAGGTGTTCCAGGCATGTCCCCCCGGGAGGAGGCCCCGGGGAAGACCCAGGACACGCTGGAGGGACTATGTCTCTCGGCTGGCCTGGGAACGCCTCGGTGTTCTTCCCGAGGAGCTGGCCGAGGTGTCTGGGGAAAGGGAAGTTTGGGCTTCCATGCTTAGACTGCTGCCTCCGCGACCCGGTCCTGGATAAGCGGAAGAAGACGAGACGAGATGTAGTCCCCTATTTATACAAAATTGAGTCATTCAGGATTCAGCCATGTTTTTGCTCGGAGTTAGCAATAGTTACAGGTTTTTTAGCTTTCTCCTGAAATGTTTTATTTTATTTTATTTCTTCTTCCTCAGGGTAGTAAAACTCGCTTTTGCTGTGAAGACTGTCGTTATCGCTATCCATGATGTAAAATTAATGCTATTCTCCTGAGAAATGCTGGCAAAAATGTATAATATTTTTGATAATCTTATAAATAAATCTTATAAAAAAAGATAAATGTTGACAAAAAATGCTACTATGTTTGTTGTTGTTGTGAAAGAGCAAGTTGCCAGAGGTCCATAACCGGGGTCTGTATCGTAGGATACGGACCCGCTCACCAGCCAATCAGAGCACAGGATTTGATGGAAACCGGACAGCGAAAAAAATAAATGCATGTATTTATTATTTTGAAAACCCACCAGCTGACTGATCTGGCATGTTTTAATTGTGCAACAGTAATGACGTAAATACCACCACGATGGAGTAGTGTCCGAAAGTGTTTTGTCATTTTACCGATGAGCTCACTACATAGTCCTTATATACTGTAATTCCCTATATAGGGAGTAGGGAGTAGTGAACGAGTGAGCAATTTCGGACACAGGGTGAGAGTGGTGAGGTGCAGGAAGTTTGTTGTAGTCCATGGTGGCCATATTTGAAGGCCACTGCAAACTCTGGGAAGTGGAGTCTTGAGTGTGAGCAGGCGCAGACATGACACATACCTTCTAATTCAGTGTTTTTTCTTTATTAATTTTTAATTATTTTCTACATTGTAAAACCATATTGAAGGCATCAAAACTATGAAATAACACATAAGGAATTATTTAGTAAAAAAAGTGTAAATAATGTTTTATATTTTAGATTCTGCAAAGTAGCCACCGTTTACCTTGATGACACTTTGCACACTATTGGCATTATCTTAACCAGCTTCATGAGGGAGTGACCTGGAATGCTTTTCCAACATTTTGCCATCATCATGGACGTAGCGGAAGAGAGCAGACATGCTGCCTTATCTGTACAGGAGTGTCTCCGAGGAGAACAACATAACGTCTGGGTGAAATGGATGCCTGTTTTGTAGGCACTACACATATACACATATACTGTACATTTTAAACATATGAATTTATATATATTATATACACACAACCCCGATTCCAAAAAAGTTGGGACAAAGTACAAATTGTAAATAAAAACGGAATGCAATAATTTACAAATCTCAAAAACTGATATTGTATTCACAATAGAACATAGACAACATATCAAATGTCGAAAGTGAGACATTTTGAAATTTCATGCCAAATATTGGCTCATTTGAAATTTCATGACAGCAACACATCTCAAAAAAGTTGGGACAGGGGCAATAAGAGGCTGGAAAAGTTAAAGGTACAAAAAAGGAACAGCTGGAGGACCAAATTGCAACTCATTAGGTCAATTGGCAATA
This sequence comes from Neoarius graeffei, assembly GCF_027579695.1. Taxonomy (NCBI): domain Eukaryota; kingdom Metazoa; phylum Chordata; class Actinopteri; order Siluriformes; family Ariidae; genus Neoarius; species Neoarius graeffei. Next base: position 36,698,845 of record NC_083583.1, on the reverse strand, counting down.
GGTCGTTAACATGACTGGGTATAAAAAGAGCATCTTGGAGTGGCAGCGGCTCTCAGAAGTAAAGATGGGAAGAGGATCACCAATCCCCCTAATTCTGCACCGACAAATAGTGGAGCAATATCAGAAAGGAGTTCAGCAGTGTAAAATTGAAAAGAGTTTGAACATATCATCATCTACAGTGCATAATATCATCAAAAGATTCAGAGAATCTGGAAGAATCTCTGTGCGTAAGGGTCAAGGCCGGAAAACCATACTGGGTGCCCGTGATCTTCGGGCCCTTAGACGGCACTGCATCACATACAGGCATGCTTCTGTATTGGAAATCACAAAATGGGCTCAGGAATATTTCCAGAGAACATTATCTGTGAACACAATTCACCATGCCATCTGCCGTTGCCAGCTAAAACTCTATAGTTCAAAGAAGAAGCCGTATCTAAACACGATCCAGAAGCGCAGACGTCTTCTCTGGGCCAAGGCTCATTTAAAATGGACTGTGGCAAAGTGGAAAACTGTTCTGTGGTCAGACGAATCAAAATTTCAAGTTCTTTATGGAAATCAGGGACGCCGTGTCATTTGGACTAAAGAGGAGAAGGACGACCCAAGTTGCTATCAGCGCTCAGTTCAGAAGCCTGCATCTCTGATGGTATGGGGTTGCATTAGTGCATGTGGCATGGGCAGCTTACACATCTGGAAAGACACCATCAATGCTGAAAGGTATATCCAGGTTCTAGAGCAACATATGCTCCCATCCAGACGACGTCTCTTTCAGGGAAGACCTTGCATTTTCCAACATGACAATGCCAAACCACATACTGCATCAATTACAGCATCATGGCTGCGTAGAAGAAGGGTCCGGGTACTGAACTGGCCAGCCTGCAGTCCAGATCTTTCACCCATAGAAAACATTTGGCGCATCATAAAACGGAAGATACGACAAAAAAGACCTAAGACAGTTGAGCAACTAGAATCCTACATTAGACAAGAATGGGTTAACATTCCTATCCCTAAACTTGAGCAACTTGTCTCCTCAGTCCCCAGATGTTTACAGACTGTTGTAAAGAGAAAAGGGGATGTCTCACAGTGGTAAACATGGCCTTGTCCCAACTTTTTTGATATGTGTTGTTGTCATGAAATTTAAAATCACCTAATTTTTCTCTTTAAATGATACATTTTCTCAGTTTAAACATTTGATATGTCATCTATGTTCTATTCTGAATAAAATATGGAATTTTGAAACTTCCACATCATTGCATTCCGTTTTTATTTACAATTTGTACTTTGTCCCAACTTTTTTGGAATCAGGGTTGTATATATCCCTCATGTATTTTATAGTTGTAGTATTTCCTATAATTATCTATGTGTAGTACACTATATTTTATTAGTATTTTCTATAATTATTCTATAATATTTAGACTTTTATCAGGGTTTATACTAATATTTAGACAGACAGACAAACAGACAGACACACACACACACACGCGCGCGCACGGTTGAGATATGTTTATCTTGACTTGACTTCTTCATTCACTTGTATTAATATTAAGTAAATTCCTCAGTCATGTGTCATTCTGTGGGTATTAACATGATGACACATGAAGCAGAATGACTCAACGTGCCTTTGGTCAGACGGTCACTGTGCTGCTCTCTGTGATTTCACACAAATCCCACAGTGATGTGACCTGACTCACTGTGAGCCCTCTCGTCCCGCCTGTTTATAAAGAAACTTTGCAGATCTATGAATAATAAATGATGTTGTGCTATAATCTCTCTCTCTCTCTCTCTCTCTCTCTCTCTCTCTCTCTCTCTCTCAAACACACACACAGTAATACCAAGACTGAAAAGTGTGACAAGGTGGAAATCATGAGTGTTTATCAGTTCTGTTCTCAATTTAGAAGAAAATCCAAGTTGATCTGAAATGACCACATGACCATTTATAATCTGTGTAATATGGATGGAAATACAGTTTGATTATTCTGGCACTTGATTTGCCAAAACAAGAGCTCAAGGTGCTTTTTCTTTTTCTTTTAGCAAGTCAAAGATACATAAATAAATAACAAATTTGTGATCAATTCAAACTAGTCTGTATAAAGACTGTTTTGACTTTTGGAACGATTCTTTTTGATGAATCTGTGGAACTGGTTCCCAGTCCATTTAGATCAAACTTTGTGCTGTGGCTGTGCAACATTATTGTTAGTGATTTAAGAATTCTAGCACAATTCTAACAATTTCTTACCAATTACATAAAGTACATCTCATCTCATTATCTCTAGCCACTTTATCCTGTTCTACATAAAGTACATGTCTAATCTAATACATTGGTTCAGTCCATTGCTTTCACTGTATTTAAAACTATTTAAAGGCAACTAATAAATTAGATAGCTAGGTTAGCTATTTAACAGTTATTCCACGAACTCGAGTTGTACATGAGCTGATAGCTGACGAGACACTATGCGTCAAGTTGGCTATAAGTCATGTACGACACGATTGAGTGGAATAACTGTTTTATTCTATTCACATTCACTGGATTTTGAGAAACAGAGCATTTTTATTTTTATTTTTTGCAAATTTGATAAATAAAAAATTTATACAAAATGGCTGACAAAATCATTCCCGCTTAGAATGTAAACAAACCGGTGAAATAACACTAGCAATTTGTGAAAAAACTCTGGTTCATCACATCATCCTGTTGTACATTATTTTCTGATTCTAGCACTTCCCCAAGTCTGTTATTCCTTACATAATATTAGTGCAATTATAAGTCCTTTGATGAATAGTCTCAAATTTAGGCTACATCCACACGACAACGGCAACGAGATTTTATTAAAAAAAAAATCGCGTCCACATGGGCAACGGATCAGTAAAATATCAGGTACATATGGCAACGCAACGCTTGCTGAAAACGATGCAATACACATGCCAGACCTCTACGTGCGCTGTAAGACGGTCCCATCGGAGACACCAGAACAAAAGAAGAAGTAGGACGCATGCGCATAAACCCCTTCTTCTACCCGGCGTGAAGCACTCACAGGAACAAGCACACAACAACAAGAAGAAGATGGCTGCAACTACGCGAGGAAATCGTGCCTTCTGTGTGTACAAATTAGTTTTATTAGTGTGCATAGTTTTATATAACTTAATTTTCTTATTGTGTGTGAACATTTTGAAAAGCATTTTTATATAATTTATATAACTTTTTATATTGTGTGTGAACATTTTGAAAAGCAGTCTTATCCAATAAAAAAAATAAATTCAAGAAATGGTTCAGTTACTTGTTTATTTAAAAGAAAAGCTGTATACAAAAGTGAATGCAATGCAGTGGTTCATACAAAACAGCGAGAGCGCTGCTTGTTCTAGTCATGTGGTTGTGACGTCATCGTAAACAAATCCGTTCTACTCATCCAGACGACTTCGCAACGGCGCCATTGCCAGATCTTTCCACTCTGGAACCCATTCTCAAAAAATATCGTTTTGGGGCACCCAAAACGCCGGTGCCGTGTGGACACCAGGCCGAAACGATAAACAATTTTATCAGATTCACCTGAATCCTTTGCCGTGTGGACAGGGCCTTAGAAACAAGTCTTCTGGGGTGTGACACATCTGAGTAACCATAGTGCTCTGAGATGAGATGTTAATTTCACACTAATAATAAATTACACACTACAGGGGAACGCCAGAACCTAAATTTGGGAAAATATTGATATTTTCGTCTTTCTTGAGTTCTACCTTTAGCTGAAAACAAGACAAAATTACAGCTTATCGTTGCAGTCCATGCTGCCAGAATGATGCTGTGCTAATATTAAGAATGAACTGAACGGCTCGATAGCCATCAAATAGGAAGCTCTCAAATGAATCCCACAATAGATGTTGAAACAGCTGACTCGTTGGCTCCATTGTGCCTGTGGACCATGTGCTTGACAAGAACAAAGAGCAAACAGAGTGCACTAATGTGTTTATGAATGGAAAAGACAAAGTGGGGTACAGCAGTTTCATTGTTGGTCATTAATGTCTGAGTCAGTGAGGTTTGGGAAAGAACCTTCAGCAGAAGGAGTTGGAGGATGCTTGGAGAAGTTCAGCTCATGCACTGTGTTCTGAGATCAGGGTAAGAAATGTAAGATTCCCTCTAAGCAGGAAACTTTTTCTGATGAGCCAATTCTGGGGCTCACAGTTCTCAGAGACGCTCTCCAAAAAGTGGTCTCCATGGAGAGACAAAATCTGAAAAGAGAGAGAGGAACAAGTCTTTTGTTGGAGGAAACGACCCCCCTCTCAACACTCCTTTCCCTTTTCTTCATTGCTCCCATTCTAAACCTCTCTCACAGTCACTCCAACCAATGATTTAGTGCTTGGTTGTGGTTTGTGCCTGAATACAGAGAGCTCCATATTGTTTGGATACTTCAACGTTTTTCTCACACCTTTCTGTATGAGTCTCATCTATAAATGTAAGGAATAAAACATGGCGAAATGGTGTGATGAAACCAGTACCACCCTGAAGTTCATTATTTTTCAACAGAAGCACATCCTGGGGGATTTTATTCCTCTTACAAACGCCACAGCAATTTGCCAATGATACATTTTATAAAAAAAAAATTACACTTGTTAAAAATCTGTTTATAGTTGCATTTAATATTGTTGTGGAACATCCGTGAAAGGAGTTCATTCTTGTTCACACTTAAACAGGAATATAAACAGTCGTTCCCTCACCAGCCTCTGTTTCTTTCTATTTTGAAAGTTATAAGACAAAGAAAACACAGCTCATCATATTACAGAGAAGCCACAAAGTATAAACTCCTCTGTCCTAAAGATGTCAGAAAAAAAAAAGCTATGGCTTTTTCTCTGACTGTTAGAAAGTGCTGACACTCCTTCCATAATCATTAAATAAATGTGTGTGTGTGTGTGTGTGTGTGTGTGTGTGTGTACACAGTGGTATAGAGTGGTGCTTGACAGTTTGTGAACCCTTTAGAATTTTCTAGATTTCTGCATAAATATGACCTACAACTGGCGGCACGGTGGTGTAGTGATTAGCGCTGTTGCCTCACAGCAAGAAGGTCCTGGGTTCGAGCCCCGGGGCCGGCGAGGGCCTTTCTGTGTGGAGTTTGCATGTTCTCCCCGTGTCCGCGTGGGTTTCCTCCGGGTGCTCCGGTTTCCCCCACAGTCCAAAGACATGCAGGTTAGGTTAACTGGTGACTCTAAATTGACCGTAAGTGTGAATGTGAGTGTGAATGGTTGTCTGTGTCTATGTGTCAGCCCTGTGATGACCTGGCGACTTGTCCAGGGTGTACCCCGCCTTTCGCCCGTAGTCAGCTGGGATAGGCTCCAGCTTGCCTGCGACCCTGTAGAAGGATAAAGCGGCTAGAGATAATGAGATGAGATGACCTACAACTACATCAGATTTTCACACAAGTCCTAAAAGTAGATAAAGAGAACCCAGTTATGAGACAAAAATATTATACTTGGTCATTTATTTATTGAGGAAAATGATCCAATATTACATATCTGTGAGTGGCAAAAGTATGTGAACCTCTAGGATTAGCAGTTAATTTGAAGGTGAAATTAGAGTCAGGTGTTTTCAATCAATGGGATGACAATCAGGTGTGAGTGGGCACCCTGTTTTATTTAAAGAACAGGGATCTATCAATGTCTGATCTTCACAACACATGTTTGTGGAAGTGTATCATGGCACGAGCAAAGGAGATTTCTGAGGCCCTCAGAAAAAGCGTTGTTGATGCTCATCAGGCTGGAAAAGGTTACAAAACCATCTCTAAAGAGTTTGAACTCCATCAATCCACAGTCAGACAGATTGTGTACAAATGGAGGAAATTCAAGACCATTGTTACCCTCCCCAGGAGTGGTCGACCAACAAAGATCACTCCAAGAGCAAGGTGTGTAATAGTCGGCAAGGTCACAAGGACCCCAGGGTAACTTCTAAGCAACCGAAGGCCTCTCTCACATTGGCTAATGTTAATGTTCATGAGTCCACCATCAGCAGAACACTGAACAACAATGGTGTGCATGGCAGGGTTGCAAGGAGAAAGCCACTGCTCTCCAAAATGAACATTGCTACTCGTCTGCAGTTTGCTAAAGATCGCGTGGACAAGGCTATTGGAAAAATGTTTTGTGGATGGATGAGACCAAAATAGAACTTTTTGGTTTAAATGAGAAGCATTATGTTTGGAGAAAGAAAAACACTGCATTCCAACATAAGGACCTTATCCCATCTGTGAAACATGGTGGTGGTAGTATTATGGTTTGGGCCTGTTTTGCTGCATCTGGGCCAGGACGGCTTGCCATCATTGATGGAACAATAAATTCTGAATTATACCAGCGAATTCTAAAGGAAAATGTCAGGACATCTGTCCATGAACTGAATCTCAAGAAAAGGTGGGTCATGCAGCAAGACAATGGCCCTAAGCACATAAGTTGTTCAACCAAAGAATGGTTAAAGAAGAATAAAAGTTAATGTTTTGGAATGGCCAAGTCAAAGTCCTGACCTTAATCCAATCGAAATGTTGTGGAAGGTCCTGAAGCGAGCAGTTCATGTGAGGAAACCCACCAACATGCCAGAGTTGAAGTTGTTCTGTATGGAGGAATGGGCTAAAATTCCTCCAAGCCGGTGTGCAGGACTGATCAACAGTTACTGGAAGCGTTTAGTTGCAGTTATTGCTGCACAAGGGGGTCACACCAGATACTGAAAGCAAAGGTTCACATACTTTTGCCACTCACAGATATGTAATATTGGATCATTTTCCTCAATAACTAAATGACCAAGTATAATATTTTTGTCTCATTTGTTTAACTTGGTTCTCTTTTGGCCCTTTTCCACTACCCTTTTTCAGCTCACTTCAGCTCGCTTCAGCTCGACACGGCTCGCGTTTCGACTACCAAAGAACAGCACGACTCGGCTCGCTTCAGCCCTGCTTAGCCCCTAAAACTCGCACCGTTTTGGAGTGGGGCTGAAGCGAGCCAAAGCGAGCCGAGTGAGGCTGGGGGCGTGAGCAGACACTCCCCTGTGCACTGATTGGTGAGGAGGAGTGTCCTCACATGCCCACACACGCCCCGCGAGCATGCTGGGATCTGTAAACACCGTAAACCCGGAAGAAGAATAATTACGAATTACGAGAATTTCTGAAGCCTTATGCGCCTCGCCTCATCTTTACACTCTTGCCAGTATCTGTTGGCGTTGTCGGTGACAACAAGCCACAGCGCCAAGACCAGCAACACTAACGACTCCATGTCCTCCATGTTTATTGTTTACTATTCGGGGCGTGAGACTACCGCTTAAAAGGTCACTGATGTCACTGTTTGCGCCGCTTAACGACATTACGTGACGTCCACCCACTTTCGCTAACTCCACCCAATGTGTCCACCCACTTCCAGCCAGCACGGTTCAGCGTGGTTGTAGTCGAAATGCAACTCCAACAGCCCCACTCAGCTCGACTCAGCCCAACTCAGCACGGCACGGCTCAGCCCAACTCAGACGCGTTGGTAGTGGAAAAGCGGCATTTATCTACTTTTAGGACTTGTGTGAAAATCTGATGTACAGTGGTGCTTGAAAGTTTGTGAACCCTTTAGAATTTTCTAGATTTCGGTATAAATATGACCTAAAACAACATCAGAGTTTCACACAAGTCCTAAAAGTAGATAAAGAGAGCCCAGTTAAACAAATGAGACAAAAATATTATGCTTAGTCATTTAGTTATTGAGGAAAATGATCCAATATTACATATTTGTGAGTGGCAAAAGTATGTGAACCTTTGCTTTCAGTATCTGGTGTGACCCCCTTGTGCAGCAATAACTGCAACTAAACATTTCCAGTAACTGTCGATCAGTCCTGCACACCAGCTTGGAGGAATTTTAGCCCATTCTTCTGTACAGAACAGCTTCAACTCTGGGATGTTGGTGGGTTTCCTCACATGAACTGCCCGCTTCAGGTCCTTCCACAACATTTCAATTGGATTAAGGTCAGGACTTTGACTTGGCCATTCCAAAACATTAACTTTATTCTTCTTTAACCATTCTTTGGTAGAGTGACTTGTGTGCTTAGGGTCGTTGTCTTGCTGGATGACCCACCTTCTCTTGAGATTCAGTTCATGGACAGATGTCCTGACATTTTCCTTTAGAAATCGCTGGTACAATTCAGAATTCATTGTTCCATCAATGATGGCAAGCCGTCCTGGCCCAGATGCAGCAAAACAGGCCCAAACCATGATACTTCTACCACCATGTTTCACAGATGGGATAAGGTTCTTATGCTGGAATGCAGTGTTTTCCTTTCTCCAAACATAACGCTTCTCATTTAACCCACAAATTTCTATTTTGGTCTCATCCATCCACAAAACATTTTTCCAATAGCCTTCTGGCTTGTCCATGTGATCTTTAGCAAACTGCAGATGAGCAGCAACATTCTTTTTGGAGAGCAGTGGCTTTCTCCTTGCAGCCCTGCCATGCACACCATTGTTGTTCAGTGTTCTCTTGATGATGGACTCATGAACATTAACATTAGCCAATGTGAGAGAGGCCTTCAGTTGCTTAGAAGTTACCCTGGGGTCTTTTGTGACCTCGCCGACTATTACATGCCTTGTTCTTGGAGTGATCTTTGTTGGTCGACCACTCCTGGGGAGGGTAACAATGGTCTTGAATTTCCTCCATTTGTACACAATCTGTCTGACTGTGGATTGGTGGAGTCCAAACTCTTTAGAGATGGTTTTGTAAGCTTTTCCAGCTTGATGAGCATCAACAACGCTTTTTCTGAGGTCCTCAGAAATCTCCTTTTTTCATGATACACTTCCACAAACATGTTGTGAAGATCAGACTTTGATAGATCCCTGTTCTTTAAATAAAACAGGGTGCCCACTCACACCTGATTGCCATCCCATTGATTGAAAACACCTGACTTTGATTTCACCTTCAAATTAACCACAAATCCTAGAGGTTCACATACTTTTGCCACTCACAGATATGTACTATTGGATCATTTTCCTCAATAAATCAATGACCAAGTATAATATTTTTGTCTCATTTGTTTAACTGGGTTCTCTTTATCTACTTTTAGGACTTGTGTGAAAATCTGATGATGTTTTCGGTCATATTTATGCAGAAATCTAGAAAATTCTAAAGGGTTCACAAACTTTCAAGCACCACTGTAGTTGTAGGTCATATTTATGCAGAAATCTAGAAAATTCTAAAGGGCTCACAAACTGTCAAGCACCACTGTAACTCTACCTGTGAAAATAGGAAAGTTGGTGGTAGTGACTTGACAGAAACATGTATACTATTACTCAAAATCCAAGAAAAAAAATTGCATGAAAGCAGATGTTTTTCATTTGTTGTTAACATGTTAGGTTTCTAATCTTTCATGATCATAGAGAGGAACAAATTTAATGGCTGCTTAACTTTCCAAACATAACCAAAGGTGCCAAAAATTATATTTTTAGTGCAAAACCTAGCACACATTCAATGACCAATGATTGATGATCCACATCTCCTGGCTTGGCGTGCATGGCATCTGGGCAGGAAGTATGACACAGCCCACTTGGCAGTGGAATTAGAAACAACATGGAGGATTGTGGGTAATTTGCCAGTTGTAAAATGTTATTAGTGACCTGGGCACTCACCAGCATCCTGTTGATTCATACAGCGGTGTTTTCAAGCCCACCAGAGCAGATTATCAGATCTCTGTTCAACTGATATCTCACCTTATACAGTATAAAGTACCTCATGCGACAAGGACTTGACTGATTGCTAACTTCTTAGTGTGCATACTGTAATCTTATATTTTTACCCTCGATACTAAAAGAACAAATCCCACCACAGTCAACCTTATTTCCTGGAATGGAACATTTGTAGCCTGTTGTTGTTCTTTTACATGGCCGTGAACATGTTGTGCTTAACCAGCTGTCTTATTTCCTTCTGCAGATTTCTTGATAATCCCTCCAGTCAGCCTAGCAAAGCATGAGAGGTTCCCAAATGACTTGAGCCTCTCACTGTACCTCTCACTCTCTCACTAACACCTCTTATTAATGTCAAGTTCGATGAAATTTGTAAACCATTCGTGCTCTGTACATCTCCAAGTCCAGCTGTAGCTCCAACCCCAAGCGTGTAGCTTTGATTTGTGAAAGTTTTTTTTTAATTTCTGAAGAGATTATTCATTTCCCCAGATTATTATATGTAATATTAGCTATTTTATTACAACACACAGCTTGAAAACTGCTTGAAAATGTATAGAAATATGTCATTTAATTAAATTTAGTGCTGAAAAATTAGGTCAGTCAAATGAGGACAAATTAGCTCATAGAAGAATTTTCTTTTCTTTCTATGTGATACACTTTTAAAAAGAAAGGATCATCTACTTCTCATCAACATTCTTCATTTTATCTTTCTGGGAGAATGTTCAATGAAGAACTGTTCAATAGAGGGTTTCTCTTGTAAAAAAAAAAAAAAATCCAATACTATGAATGCTATGCACCATCATAAATAGGGGTAAAGTAGGAGTCCATTTCTGTCTCCCAAGGTACAATTTACAGTAATGTATCTCCCTAAGGCTCATTACTCAACCTCAAGGTAACTATGTGCACCTTTTAAGGGACAAAAATGTACATATATGTTCCCAAGCAGTATATAAATGGTACAAATAAGTACCTTCGAGGATACTGCCCCAGTGACAAGCCGTTGTACCCCTAAAGATAGAATAATGTACTTTATTTTCTGAGAGTGTGTGACACAAGCCTTGTGAACATTGTTTTACAAAAGAACAGATGAAATAAAATGTCAGCGATCTGTCTGGATGTGTATCACAGTTAATGATGGCAGTCAAAGCAAAGCAGACTGCAAACTGTGCTCTGTGGAAAAACAGCATCTTTACAATACAAGTAACCTGAGAAAACACTGTATGGTGTTTAAACAAATGCTTAATTAAAACTTTAAAACTTTCTAGACTAGTTAACTAGACTTCCACATAAGCATTCTCGAGCTTTCACTTGCCCGGTGGGCGAGCTAATAAATTTATGATTTGTCCACCCTAATTATAATTCAATTCTCATAATTTGGAAAAGTTGGGGAATACTTAGTAGACCCACCCAACCAGGGGTTAAATTGGGCCGGGGCTGTCCGGGGCTGAGCCCCGGCACATAAGCTCGGAGCGGATGGCATATGATCATGCACACATCAAAAGCAACAAACCCTTTTCACGATTTTCAGTTCTGAATAATTAAATATCGTTTTATTAATCAATAAACCCATGACTTTTATGAGATAGATCATAGTTTTCCTGATAACAAGACGACCTGTCAAAGCTATTTAGAACAGAACTTGCGATCAGAGATTCTGGTTTCTGGAACACTGCGTGGGTTGCCAATTCCGCTTTTTATAAAGGGTTTCTTTTTTTGTGAGCTCGCTTTAAAAAAAAATCAGAAGTCGTGGTTTGCGGGTTTTTGGGCTTGTGTTTCAGCGTTGTGACTTGTTTATAATTTTCTCTGTACACCGTCTCCCCTTTTACCTGCATACGATCCTAATCCATCAGAGGTGCTTGAACGAACTGTCTGTGCATTTGGCGAGTTCAATTTCCATAGTCCTATGCATTCAATTATTTATTTGGCATGTGGTGCTTTTTGTACTGTCTAGAACATACATAAGATGAGCATATTATAGCAGCAAAATAGAAGCACAATCATTTGAATGCAGCAAAACTTTTGCTGCATTCAAATGATTGTGCTTCTATTTTGCTGCTATAATATGCTCATCTTATGTATGTTCTAGACAATACAAAAAGCACCACATGCCAAATAAATAATTGAATACATAATAATAACAATAATAATAAATGCTTCCAATGTTATAGTGTTGTTTGTATTTGGTTGCATTCACTGCATGAATATATTTGATTGACAATTTGACTGACAGTGTTTTGGCATATTTAACATTTATCCTCCAAAATAAATCAACTGTTTTGGTTTAAGATTGTGCAAGCCTTCAAATTTTCTCACTGAACATTTCTCCTTCACATTTTTCACCTGTAGGCATGTGACAAGATTTAACATGATATTGCTCAACCTACCTCTGTAAAGTCAGCTAACAACTTATTAAAATGCACCAGAATTCAGCAAATAACATGTATGATAATAAAAAACTTCTGGGGGAGGACCCCCAGACCCCCCACTAATCATTTCCTTCAAACCAATGTACAACAACCTGTACAATCTGTTACATTGGCCAACCAATCTACATTCAAACTGCCATAATGTGTAGGGGGGCACTACAAGACACACATAGGCCTACAACACACAGATAAGGTGTATATCTCTGTGCAATATGATATGGTTATCAAATTAGAGGGTTATTTTCCAAAAAGTATATTGGGGCAGGGCGGCGGGGGCAGGGGCGGGTACGAGGCAGAGCCCCCCCACATAACCAATCCCAATTTAACCCCTGCACCCAACCCACAACCTCAAGATAGCTTTAAAAGCAAGAGGAACAAAATCTGTAAAGTCTTTAATATAACACACCACCACTGAAACAACTGAGACCAGGTGTGAGATGAGTGCAGGGCAAAGTTGGTTCTGAGAGTTTACATCTTACAATAAACAGACACAGCTTAATAAACTTTAGTTTATCTTTTTCAGTGTATAAAATCTAAACATCAAGCCCCATTGTAATGTGTAAGGAGGTCTCCACGTGAACTCCTCTTACTGCACTAATGGCAGGACGTTATGCGTCTCATTTTCCAACCCTCACTTTTGTAGTAAGTCTTTTTTGTGGTTCAGACAGACAGCACCACATTAATCTACCTCAAAATGGTTTATCCTTTGGTTGTTCAGAGCCCTGTTTGCTGGAAAGGGGGTTGTGTCTCAGGCACATCCCTGAACCCAGACAGAATGGAAACTCTGAGGATTTGGTAACCAATTTCCCAAGATTCTTCCCAAAACCCCCAATTGACCACAATTTTTTGATGATGCTGCAAAATTAACATTATACGCTTTGCATGCATGGTCTTAGCCCTGGCTCAGGTGGGATTAAACACTCACTCTTTGCTCCTGTAGTGTAACCGGTGGGTGCAGATGTTACGGGAAAGAATGTCAGTTTTTGGAAAGGTGCGGCTGGCAGCTGATATCAAGGCTGACACAATGGGAGTATGTGGAAATGCCAGTCCAGTTTCTCATCCCAGCTGTGATGCATCAACACAATTTACCTTGACTGAGTATGAGTACATCTTTTTTAGTACTCAAAATGAATAACCTACTTAGTATTAACCAGAGGCATCAGGGAACATGTTATCTAGCTCTGTTTATGTTGGTTGTTGCTATGCGCTGATAGAACTTTTTTTTTTAAATCGTGTTATTGTGTTTAAACAGTGTCTTTAAAGAAAGAGTGAGATGGTGGCCAGCCTGAGCGTGCAGAGAGGAATCAGTGAGCACAATATGCTATGAATCACACCTTGACTTGTAAGCAAAGTGTATGCTGACAAAAGGAAATGAGCATGTCTTAGTGCTCACAGAACTACCATCATTAATCCTGAAATATGTCCAGAATGCTGTTATTTTGCGTCATCTGTTCATTAGCGGGACAATGTACATTAAACTAAAGTCACGTAATATTATCTGGTATTGGAGCATATCGCATTGCAAGCATTTTTTTATGACTAGGAAGATGAATATAAAATGCACACAATGCTGGTGCATCCTTATTTAAATCTGGAATTTATTCTCAACAGCACATCACTGAATTCATCATTAATCACCCGCCGGTTATAGATGGTCAATATGAGCATGGTGGATATCATAGCCCCAGACAATGAATTGCAATCCATGTTTAAACCTTATTACAAAAACAGAACATCAAGGTCATTAATAAAATCCATGATATATTTTAATAAACGCTACGTAATTAGATGATAGTCAGCACAGATGAGTGCTTCCTAAACCCTATAATGTTTATGCATGAATGCAGCGATTTGCATATTTTCGACAGAGGATTATTAAACTGTGAATACTCTCACAGTCTCTGCTGTGAGCTAAAAATCTTATCAGCCTTTCTCAAAAAAGCAAAACAAAACAAAAAATAAAACCCCACCAAATATGCAATGTGTGAAACAGGCATAAATCATCCATACAAGTGTCAACAATCACTCCAGTGCACTGGTAGGAGACCAAACATGCAAAGACCCCAAGTTATTTTCTGAAAGGCACAGGGTCACGTCTAAAGGGAGAAGAATCTTTTTCATGCTTACACTCAGCCAACAAACTCAGTAACCCAATGATATGATGGATTCAAATCTGTTCCACCCAGTCCTAAATTTAGCCCTCGACTTTATAGCATCCATAAATGAGAAGCATGTTTGTAAATTATGAAATTGTAAACATTCCTTATCCTTTCTATAATCGAGTACCAGCTTCTTGCAGCAGGTTTTTAATTCAATATAATAATTAAAAATAATGTAAAACTTACATTTGTTTTTCTTTCTTTTTTCATATTTCTGGGTCAAATCCCTAATTAATGTTTATATTAAAAATATTCAGAACTTTACGAGTATAGTACCAGTTAAAAGTTTGGACACACCTATTGATTCACTTGTATATATACCAACCTATGTATGTACAGTACTTCATTAAAAAATGTTAAGATCTCATCTCATTATCTCTAGCCGCTTTATCCTGTTCTACAGGGTCACCACCAGGTCATCACAGGGCTGACACATAGACACAGACAACCATTCACACTCACATTCACACCTATGGTCAATTTAGAGTCACCAGTTAACCTAACCTGCATGTCTTTGGACTGTGGGGGAAACTGGAGCACCCGGAGGAAACCCACGCGGATACGGGGAGAACATGCAAACTCTGCACAAAAAGGCCCTCGCCGGCCACAAACCTGGACCTTCTTGCTGTGAGGCGACAGCACTAACCACTACACCACCGTGCCACCTAGGATTATGTATATTCTTTTTTTTCTCATTTTTTCAGTGTGAGATGAAGCTACTTCACAAAATGTGGATTTTTTCTAACCCTTTTTTACTAACCTTTACAAAGGGTACCATACCGCTTATCCATCAAGGTCACAGAGGGGAAGCTGGAATCAGTCCCAGCTGACTTTGGGTGGGAGGTGGGGTACATTCTGGGCATGTTGCCAATCTATCACAGGGCTAGCACAGAGACAAACAACCTTTCACACTCACATTCACACCTACGGGCAATTTAGAGTAGCCAGCTGACCCAATCTGCATGTCTTTAGACTGTGGGAGGAAACCAGAGCACCTGGAGGAAACCCACACAGGCACGTGGAGAACATGCAAACTCCACACAGAAAGGCCCCAGTCAGCCACAAGGTTCAAACCCAGAACCTTGTTGCTGTGAGGTGACAGTACTAACCACTGCACGACCCTGCTGCCCTTTATTTATTTCAGTACTTTTTAAAATTAATATCTTACTTTATTTTGTTAACTGGTGTGATTTTTTTAAACTCTTGTACAGTGCATTAGTCAACACATCTTGATTTTAAATATGCTTAACAAGTAAACTTGACTTTGAAACATCATTTTATGCAATATACTTGTTACATTTTTTGCAAAAGTGTCAAGAACTGTTTCTATAGTAATGCATTTAAGTGCATTTCAACAAAATTCACTTTCAAGTACTTGAAAAACCAGTATTATAGTTTGAGTAAAACATAACCACTTCATGGTACAACTCTTAGCATGCTGACTGAACATTTTAGCAGATGTCTCACCAAAGCGTCTATTAATGCTCACTCTCCAGAGGGAAAGAATGAAAATACAAGAAAAGGAAAATATGGGAAGCAGAATGGAGTTCAGGACCCTCTGATTTGAGGCAGGCAGTATGCTGGGGGTATATATGTGTGTCCTGAGATTTGCAGAGGCTTTGATGATGATGATGATGATGATGATGTGTGTGTGTGTGTGTGTGTGTGTGTGTGTGTGTGTGTGTGTGTGTGTGTGTGAGAGAGAGAGAGATGTTGCCTGTTTATAGTGATCAAGTCTGGGAAAATGGTAAGAGAGAGAGGAAGAAAGAGAAGGGGGCAGGACTGCGTGGGCCTGGGTGGCATTTTAAAAGAGGCAGTGGAGCATGTGAAGAAAATTTAAATGGGGAATTTCAGTGAAGTGCAGCAGGCCAGTGGAGCAGACAAGAGCTGGACAGGAGGAGCCGAGCAATTTGCTAATGAGCCATCCTCAGGATATGAGTGGAAAACCCGTGGGAGCATCGAAGTATATACCGGTATATACAGGCATATCCAAGTGTGCTTCCATTATGCCACATGACATCTGAGTCATACTCCATATTCATGGATGAAATAGTTTATTAATGAAATGATTTGAGGTGACGTTCTCATTTCCTTTCCATGCTATGTGCATTTTTGACAAAGGAAAATATTGAAACTGAACTTGAGTCCTTGTGAGTAATCTGTAGGTTATACAGTGGCCTTGGATTCAAAGGAAGTATAATTACTACTCCAAATGAGCATTTCCTGGAGGCCTCATGAGGAAGGAGAAGGGGAGGGCTCTGGAAAAGCAGAAAGAAAAAAGAAAGAGATGTTAGAGATATGGAAGAGTTTATCCTTGGAGGAATGAACACCTCCTTCCTCTGCTGATGATGTCACTTCAGAAGCCAATGAAAACTCTAAAAGGCCACTTCAGACATGGTGGACATTATGTCATTTAGGAATAATGACTCATAGTTTCTATTGTTTCTCCAAAATGGGCAACGATCTTTTTTTTTCCTGAAAAAAGAAACCTGAAAGAATTTTAAGAACAATAGAGGCACCGATCCAGACTATTTATTTAATAACTATTGCAGACAGTTTAACCCAAAAAAGCAAACCAAATGTGTCTCTGTAACCCCAGACGTGGAGCACTGTCCTACACGAGTTAGCATTCAGCTATCTAATAACAATAAAAGCTCAAGGTCCATTTGAGCTGAGATGTAACCAAACAAGGGCAAGCTGGAGAAAGGGGAAACAATCAGGGGATGTGAGTCTAGTCATTGGACCCTGTGGAATTGTACTTTTTCTTCCTGACTCCATTTTGCATCTACAATACTCGGCGTTACATAGTGTTCCCTTTAAAACAATATTCACTAATGACAAACAATCTGAACCAAAGATCTGATGTGGAAAATATGATAGAGGCCACCAAGGCTGGCTGGTATAAATGTGCTAAAACCGCAATATAAGGTTTCATGTCTTTAACACTTAGACAACATTCAAAAAACGTCTACTTAAACAGAACCATTATGTGATACGAAACTGACGTACTCAACAAGAATATGGTTAGTTTTGGACTAAGATTAGTTGCTGAACCATGCCTCACTGTAACGGGCTATAAATGAATTTATACCGCAGCACTGTTTAATTCTTGATTCTAATTGGTAAAAAGGTGTTGATTAATTTTCTATAACAGCAGCTCTGATAGTTGTACAGCTACACATCACAGATTTCAGTGAGGAGATGTTTATTTAACATTTTTGGAAGACGTCTCCAGTGTCAGCATTGTAACTTTGGGTTTTCTGACATGGGAAAGTCTTCAAAGCCCCATTCACATGCAAAATATGTTATTGTATGAGGTAAAAACAACACGGAATAGATAACAAATTTTCATTCCTACTCAGTCTTCCATAACGGAAAAGTTATGGATATCGTGCATTCCCACCTGACTGCATTCAACACAATGCTATGGAGCACCAATGATGTGAGACGGGAGAAAAGTATAATTCACAAGGCGGCAAGTTCACTGCTGTGAAAAGCCCAAGCTGAGACATTAGCTAGTTAGCAACATGGCACGAGTCAAGCTGCATCACGTCTCTGTTTAGAGAGTTGTCTTGTCTTCCTGTTTCTGAAGATTTGTTTTGTTTAAGCAAAGACTATTTATAACATTTTTGCTTGTTCAGTGGGACCTACGTATCTGCTGACTCGGTCAAGCATATAAGCATGAACCCTTGAACTACACAGCGTAACCGTATTATTAACCGTAAACACCTGCTTTCGTTTTGGACATTTATTACTCTCCTTATTTAAACCCCGGCTTCTGTTAGTTTGTCTTGCATTTGTCTTTATTTTTCATGCCAATGCTGGAAAATATTGTGAAAGAACTGCGTTTCTCACTCCTACTGTCGTGTTTTCATGCCTGGTGTTTTTTTGTTGCTTTGACTATCCTGTGTAAATAAAAGTTTTCTGCACTTGCATGTGTCTCCATGCCTCACCCATGATAAAAATATTAAATGGAAATGTCAGATTCTCATTCATGACAGAGAGAGAGAGAGAGAGAGAGAGAGAGAGAGAGAGAGCACATTCACATAACTTTTATTAAAGAATGTTGTTATAACTGTTTTATTTTAATATTATTTGCTGTTGTTGATGTTATCTCATCTCATCTCATTATCTCTAGCCGCTTTATCCTGTTCTACAGGGTCGCAGGCAAGCTGGAGCCTATCCCAGCTGACTACGGGCGAAAGGCGGGGTACACCCTGGACAAGTCACCAGGTCATCACAGGGCTGACACATATGCCGCTTTTCCACTACAAACGCGGCTGAGCCGTGCCGTGCCGAGTCGAGCTGAGTCGGGCTGAGCGGGGCTGTTGGAGTTGCATTTCGACTACAACCGCGCTGAACCGTGCTGGCTGGAAGTGGGTGGACACATTGGGTGGAGTTAGCGAAAGTGGGTGGACGTCACGTGATGTCGTTAAGCAGCGCAAACAGTGACATCAGTGACAGTGGCGGAACAAGTCAGAGCCGGGCCGGGGGCGGGGCAAATGACCGGGCCCTTTATTAAAGCTTATCATAACATCATTTTAGGCTACAAAATGTCCGCAACTGCGGTGTTTACCAATTTCAACACTACCGGGTGCAACTATGTTATTTAGTACATCAAGTCCTTCAAACGAACATGTAACTCAGAAACAAAAAACATTAGGATACTGTACATGGCTCATAATAAAACATCAATAGCCTATACTGCGCACATTATTTGAAGGGCATACGAATGAGCGCTCAGAGGTTGCAACGGTGACAGGAAGAGTCAGAAATAAAAGGAGGGCGGTGCAAACCTCACTGAATGCACTGTGTTTACCAATTTCAACACTACGGGGTGCAACTATGTTATTTTGTACATTAAGTCCTTCAAACGAACATGTAACTCAAACAAAAAAACATTAGGCGACATACTGTACATGGCTCATAATAAAACATCAATAGCCTACTGCGCGCATTATTTGAAGGGCATACGACGAGCCTTGCGCTCCGCGAACTCGTGCACGATGCTCTGTATGTCACTGATTCAGTGAGCTTTTAAGCGGTAGTCTCACGACCCGGATAGTAAACAATAAACATGGAGGACATGGAGTCGTTAGTGTTGCTGGTCTTGGTGCTGTGGCTTGTTGTCACCGACAACGCGGACAGATACTGGCAAGAGCGTATAGATGAGGCGAGGCGCATAAGGCTTCAGAAATTCTCGTAATTCGTAATTATTCTTCTTCCGGGTTTGCGGTGTTTACAGATCCCAGCGCGCTCGCGGGGCGTGTGTGGGCATGTGAGGACACTCCTCCTCACCAATCAGTGCACAGGGGAGTGTCTGCTCACGCCCCCAACCTCACTCGGCACGGTTTGGCTCGCTTCAGCCCCACTCCAAAACGGTGCGAGTTTTAGGGGCTAAGCGGGGCTGAAACGAGCTGAGTCGTGCTGGTTTTTGGTAGTCGAAACGCGAGCCGTGTCGGGCTGAAGCGAGCTGAAAAAGGGTAGTGGAAAAGGGCCAATAGACACAGACAACCATTCACACCTACGGTCAATTTAGAGTCACCAGTTAACCTAACCTGCATGTCTTTGGACTGTGGGGGAAACCGGAGCACCCGGAGGAAACCCACGCGGACACGGGGAGAACATGCAAACTCCGCACAGAAAGGCCCTTGCCGGCCCCGGGGCTCGAACCCAGGACCTTCTTGCTGTGAGGCGACAGCGCTAACCACTACACCACCGTGCCGCCTGTTGATGTTATATTGTGTGCAATTTATAAATTAAACTTTATCATAGGTATGTACGTACATGAAAAAACCAGCTTTATATATGGTTCACTTCTCGCTTAGATCTTGAAATGTATCCCCCATGGATATAGCGCATCTTTTCCACTAGTTGTTTTACATTGAGGTAGTATGAGTTGTGCTTTTGCAATATCACTACAGCGTCATTTACGTCATCGCCAGCAACGTCATGACTGATGGTTCTGATTTTCACTGAAGCCATAACAACAGATTACCATAAATGTTACTTGGTCACCAGAGGATAGATTAAAGTTTTAACTTTGCTGTTTTGCTCCCATTCCCACAGCACAGCTGCATAGTAGCGGAAAATATACGGTTTTCACTGTGAGTGGGAATGGGGTGCAAGACAGGGGAGAGAGATCACAGTTTATGACTTTTCTGTAACATGACAAGCTACATTTTTGTCTTATTAACTTCAAGAAAGAGAAAAAAGAGAGGATGGTACTGGGAACTAACCTATGTCTCAAATGTTTCATAACAGGTAACTATAACTATAAATGGATAAAAAGTATGAGGTGTCATTCGTTAATAAATAAACATTTGGAACTGGTCATTTGCTTTGATATAAGAGGAAGAAAATACATCATGATGCGCTGTTATAGGAAAATAATCTATTTCAGGATGGTAATAGTAATGCAGCTTCATCACACCACTCCATCATTGATTATTCTCCTAAAATGGAGTATTTTGTTCCATACATAATTTCCAGAAAACAAAATGGTAATCAAAAAACACCTGATTTACAAGAACGTGCTCTGATAGTGCAGCGGATGAGTGGGAAGGATGGGAGTGTAAAAGGTGAGAGAGAGAGAGAGAGAGAGAGAGGAGAAAGGGGAGAAGGGAAACCCTGGGACAGAGCAGGCTTAGTGTTCATGGCCAGCATGGGATCCCCATCCAATGGCTGCCAGGCTTCGGCTGGGAAAGAGAGCCATGTGAAAGAATGCAAAAGGAAGGAAAAACTTCAAGCTGTGTGAAATCCCCAGTTAAAAGAATGTGTTAATGACCCAAGGGGGCACAGGCCAGATTGAAAAACGGACAGCATGACGTGTGTGTGTGTGTGTGTACTGTGAATGTGTTCCTACTGAAATATGCGTCCATGTTTTGTATTCTGTGTGGTTTTCCAGCACAGAGTTTGGCCAGTGCCCAATTGTTGAGCAAGACACCAAACATGTCAGAGAAAAAGATTCTCACACACCTCTGTGAATTAAACAGTGTATTTGCAGACTGCAGACATCAACAGCATTAGAAATACCTGTAACTGCACTTGCATGACAAGATTCACACTATAATTCATACAGTATGTTTAGTATTTTAATTAGTCAACTGGGAAAGTGGACTCTGGCTTCTGATTATTGTTATTTATATTGACATGCATTCATTTGCAAGCGGCACGGTGGTGTAGTGGTAAGCACTGTCGCCTCACAGCAAGAAGGTCCTGGGTTCGAGCCCAGTGGCTGGTAAGGGCCTTTCTGCGTGGAGTTTGGATGTTCTCCCTGTGTCTGCATGGGTTTCCTCTGGGTGCTCCGGTTTCCCCCACAGTCCAAAGACATGCAGGTTAAGCTAATTGGTGTCTCTAAATTGACTGTAGGTGTGAATGGTTGTCTCTGTGTCAGCCCTGCGATAACCTGGCGACAGTGGTGGCTGGTAGCCTTTCAAACAGGGGAGGCTGGTTGGTTACGATATTTCCAGATTTTAAAAGAAAACACATCAATTTTGCCCATACTCTTGCCTCTGATCTGGCTGATTGTTGGCAGGGTCACAAACTGTGAAATAACAGGTTCTTTTGGCCCATTAGCCTACTGTCCAATATACATGATGGCGGTGTTGGGGGGGGGGGGGGGGGGGGTATATTTTAACATTTTATATTTTAAAATTGTGGCATGTTGTTTAAAAATTGATCATTATTGAAAGCAGCTCTTTGTCAGGAACCTCAGCAGTAGAGCTGGGTGCCACACATTTCATTCAATGACACTTTCCCTATATTTTACTTATTTTGACTGAGAAATGTTTTATTGACAATTTTGATAACCCTTCACTTTTAATCCAGGTCTGTAGTGTGAAATGTTCTCGGCTGTGTTTTTGTTTAAAAATGTTTTCCAAATTGTAGCCTTGTTTAATTCATATCCAGAAAAATATATATTCCAATATAATATACTCAGCATAAACATTTTAAATAGATTCTATATTTTTGGTCCATCCATGACATATTACTAAAGTAGCCTATTTACTGTTGTTGATGTGGGTCACTTGCTGTTAGCCAATTCACTTTCTCGTACCAGGAGAGCTGAAAGGAACGAGTATTATTCCCTACCTTTTTCACCAAGTCAATTTGAGGCGTTGGTCTACCCTGCTCTTTAATTTTAATTTTTTCCTCGAAAGGAAGACTGGCAAATGGCTTCACCAAAATTAAATCAGCAATGCTTGGCATCCGTGCGCAGCTTTCTTGCTAGCTGACTAGCCCCCTCAAGTTCAAGTTCAGTCACTCAAATAAACGACATTTCTGGAACTAAGATAGCAAACTTGACAACACTATATTTACACTTTATTTACAATGAAAATATATACAAACTAAAAAAGCTGGTAGAAACCGTATGTAATGAATGAAATCGAAATGTAAGCTGATCTCTTACAATACACCACAGCACTTGCGAATCTGCATGGGACTGAACTGAGATTCACCGCTGCCTGTCTATATTTGAAACGAGCTGTCAATCAAAGAAAATATCCGGCCGCTTTCACCAATCACCAGTCTCCTCGCGGAAACTGCCATGTCCCTCCCATGTGAGGCTGAGAGTCCGTAGGCGGACGCAGTATTTGTCCAATAACCGTCTTGCATTTTGATATTGAAAAGCGCATAGCTCCCAAATGCCATTGAAGTCCACTGAGGCTGGGAGTCCGTGAGACTCCGTGGGCGGGCGTTTTCGCAGTATTTGTCCAATAACCTTCTTGCATTTTGAGATTGAAAAGCGCAGAGCTCCCAAATGCCATTGAAGCCCACTGAGGCTGCGCTGCATCGCGCTGTCACGAGGGGGAAAAACTCACGCACACATTAAAGTTATAAGGGAATGATTTCGCACTGCAGTTGGGTTGAGCACATATATTTCTATGATTCTGGATCTGAAATAGCAATGTTATAAGGTCGGCTATAACATAAGCCTAGCGCAATTCATCCTACACGATGTTCGTCATTTTTAGAGGAGGCTGAGCCTCCCTCGTTGTCTTAGAGCAATCGCCCGTGCCTGGCGACTTGTCCAGGGTGTACCCCGCCTCTCGCCTATAGTCAGCTGGGATAGGTTCCAGCTTGCCTGCGACCCTGTAGAACAGGATAAGTGGCTACAGATAATGGATGGATGTATTCATTTGCCAAATGATTTCATCCAAAAGCAGCATGTAATTGCATATCCACCAACTGACACTTGAACACCAACCAAGTTGGTTGTAACAGCATGGTTCCTTCCAGATTTGATGGGAGTAGAAACACTGGTATTGGGTATCAGTCTGATACTGTGCTCATTGACTCATCCTCATAAAAAAATCCTGTACCATGTAATACTATGTGACATAAGCCTAGTGTACGTTGTCACGGTAAAGAAATAGATGACGCGAAATGACAGCGAGCTGGACATATTTTACAATTAATGCAAACTGTGCTCTGTGAAAACATCAAGAAGAGGAAATATAGCATATTCCTACAAATACAAATAGCCTTAAAAAACATCTTAAACATAAAACTCAGCATGAGTAGCTCATTGCTATCAGCATTCAAGCAGAGAAAATTTTTTACTTTACTTCCAGGTGTGAATTAGTGCCTTTCTGAAGTGAAACTAAACCCTCTCTTCTCCACTGCAACCCTACTTGATCTGAGGTAACTAATGTAGCTATTGTAGCTAATGCACTTCACTTAAAATCACCTCACTAACATTGCAAAGTACATGCTTAGTATTCTATGCACTTCTGTGCACTTTTAATGGCCACTATTTAAATATAGAAAAAGCTAAACAAACTGTTCTCAGATACCCCTGATGGATTAATACAAAGGAAGTTACTCATTTCTGTATCAACAATTACTCATATTGATGCATCTCTAGAAGAAACAATGAATTAAGCTTGATGGTAATATTGGTTAGATGGAGGGACTTGCCTCAATGACAATGTGGTGGAAGATGGATGTAAGTGCAGGAAACATGTTTATTATAAAACAACCTGCAGGCATACAGATCAAAAACATTTGGCAAAAACAGAGTCAGAAAACAGGCATTGGTCAAACGAGGAACAAACAGAGCATCAGAGGTAAATGCAAAGCAGGGTCGAGAAAACAGAAAGCAGAGTCTATAACCAGGAGTAGCATACACAATCTAAAGCTTGGTAAAGTGGGGTACTAGGCAGAGGTGGAAAGTAACGAATTACATTACTCACATTACTGTACTTGAGTAGCTTTTTTGTGTACTTATACTTTTTCAAGTAATTTTTAAAGAGTGTACTTTTACTTTTACTTAAGTATGTTTTCTTTTAAGTAGTGTACTTCGGTACATTTTACATCACAACCGTTACTGAGTAAAAAAAAAAAAAGGCTAAAACGGAGAAGGGGAAATGCGTTCTGGAAATGAATCATGGGAAGGACCGTTGTCGCGCGCGCGAGTCTCACACAGACGATGGCGGACATGGAGGAGACCAAGGAACCTGTGGTGGACGACCCTGCAGAAAATTTCTTCCAGTAATGAAGTGCACCCCTGGCCCTACATATGTGATTACTTCAGCTTCGTAGAGAAAAGGGGTGACAGTTTCATTATGCAATGCAGATTATGTGTGCCCAAGAAGACAACCATTGCGGCATACAAAAATTCGACGTCTAATCCGCGCAAGCATATTGAGGTAAGTATTGTCATTGACATCATAATGTTTCCTTTCCATAGTAAAACCGACAATAGGCTGGTTATATTCCAAAAATAGTGGATGGCATTGCTAATGTTGAAGTAGCAACCTGTTGGTACTGTAACATAACGGTAACTAGTCTGTTATTCGGTTGGCTAATCACAAAAGTTAAAAAATCTCATAAAAAATCTATGGCTTGGCCATGGTATTGTATTGACCTTTTTTGTTTATCTCAGTTTTAATGCAGCATTATCCTAAGCATTCAATTTGATACACTTCCTTTAAATAAAACATCTGGGTTGAGATGTACATATATCCTTGTTTCCTCTTCTTTTTCATTTTTGCACAACACAATGGAGGCAGAAAACACCCATTGTTAAAAGTAACGTTTTACTTTTACTCAAAGTACATTTTAAATGATCTACTTTTTACTTTTACTTGAGTAGATTTTTTGTCTGGTAACTTTACTTGTACTTAAGTAAAATTTCATCAGTGTAACAGTACTTGTACTTGAGTATAATATTTTAGTACTCTTTCCATCTCTGGTACTAGGTACAATGCGTATACTTTGCAAAGTCTATGTGCTTTCAGTCCTTATATGTGCGTGCCGTGATTGCACTCTAATCCGGAACAGGTGCATAACAGATAGTGATCCATCCTTGCGGCACGTGCTGCATGCTCAAAGCACAAATGTGCGCAGATATAAGTGACAGTTTGAAGCTCGCCGAGCGCGAACACGAGCAGACGTGACATCATTAAAAATGGAGTGTTAGGTGAAGATCCTTCACACAGGGTGAGATACAGTATATATAAAGGAATTGAACAGCTGAGTATCATCAGAATAGATTAGATAGATTAGATTAGATAAAACTTTATTGATCCCTTTGGGAGGGTTCCCTCAGGGAAATTAAGATTCCAGCAGCATCATTACAGGATAAACATTCATTCATTCATTCATTCATTCATTATCTCTAGCCGCTTTATCCTTCTACAGGGTCGCAGGCAAGCTGGAGCCTATCCCAGCTGACTATGGGCGAAAGGCGGGGTACACCCTGGACAAGTCACCAGGTCATCACAGGGCTGACACATAGACACAGACAACCATTCACACTCACATTCACACCTACGGTCAATTTAGAGTCACCAGTTAACCTAACCTGCATGTCTTTGGACTGTGGGGGAAACCGGAGCACCCGGAGGAAACCCACGCGGACACGGGGAGAACATGCAAACTCCACACAGAAAGGCCCTCGCCGGCCCCGGGGCTCGAACCCAGGACCTTCTTGCTGTGAGGCGACAGCGCTAACCACTACACCCAGGATAAACAGAGAATAAAAAATAGAGAAAAAACTTCTAGTTAAATTAAATTAAGTATTTACATATACAAATATAAAAAGAATAAGATATGGGGAAGGGGGGGAGAAAAAAATAGTAATTAAAAAAAAACCTAGCAGTGACACTGGGTTTTTTTTTCTAAAATGTGGTGAGACAGGAAGAGGGATCCTTGAGATACACTTGTCATCACTTGATGTGACTTGAAGTCCTTGTTTGTTTAGAACAGTTTGAGGCCAGACTGATGCATGGGCGCAGATAGAGGGGGGGACTCGTCCCACCCAGATTTAAATTCACCTCGTTCGGTCCCCCCCACTTATAGGGAGGAAAAAACGTCTATGCTGTCTTTCTTTGCATAAGGCAAACCTCACGGAAAAATCAAAAGACTAATTACTAGGGCTGCACAATTAATCGAATTTAATCGAAAATCGCGATTTTGGCTGCCACGATTGAATTAAATGAAAATCGCGATTTATTTCCATTTAAAATGCGAGCTCTGCTGGATATCTGATCAAGCACTTTGACCAGTACTCCGCCAAACCATTAGGGGGCGAACCGACGCATGTAAGGTTTCATTACTCCGCCTAAATAAGCAAGCAAGCCAAGTGGGCAGAGCTTCAGTGCAGCGGTAACTTCAAGGGGTGATAGCGTGAGAGTAGGTAACAGACTGAGGTGAGAGAGAAAAGCTAACCATGTCGGAACAACAGACTATTTAGCACTGGAGGCAATGTTGTGACCTGCCTTCGCTCATGTTTAAAGCCAGAGCATGTTGATAGGCTGGTCTTTCTAGCTAAAAACTTGTAGGCCTCAGTATAATGCTATGTAATTGTTGCAATTGAGTTTTCAGTTCCTTCATCCTTTGGTAATTTCTTGGATAAATTTCATTTATTTGTCATTTGGAAATCAGAATTTCTCTTTTAAATTTCATTCTGCACTGAAAGCTGTTCATATTGTTTGTTTGAATATAGTGAAATAAAATTTAAGTGATTTCCCTAACATCAAGAATAATCGTGATTTAATAATCGTGATTACAGTTTTGATCAAGATAATCGTGATTATCATTTTTTCCATAATCATGCAGCCCTACTAATTACCATTCGGTTTATTGAGGTGCACAGCAGTACATACATAGTTGCAACAACTCACATAAAACAAAACAAAGACTGATATTCGGTTGGTTGAGCTGCGCAGACTGCACAGGTTGCGAGCTCGAGCTTGGTTGCTATGGTTACCTACAACAAGTTTGACAGGCATATCGGGGACAGCTCCTAGTTCAGGACCCCAACACGGCATGATGAAGGGTGCCAAACCGAAAAGGCAGAAAACGATTGCATCGTTTTTTCAAAAAACAACGACTGTAAGTAAACTGTGCCTTACTTTATCATATCACCTTGCAATTTTTTGATAGTCTGTTCAAAGTAATGTCGTAGTGAAAGTAAAATCGTACAGAGTAGAGATGCCTTTCTGGTAGCCTCCTTCTTTCGGTGGTAGCCTGTAGATACAGTGCTCAGAAGGCAGTTTTAAGGGCCTCAGAGTATATTCCTCGCACAACACATGTTGGGGGTGGGGTTGGTTTGCTGGCAGCTTTGTCCCCCCAGTTCAAAAAACGTATCTGCGCCCCTGGACTGATGGGATCCAGTAAGCTATTTCAGATTGATCTGAGGTTGGTGAACATTAGGGCACTGACCAGCCTTGCTGGCTGTAGACACTCAATAATTATGATGCATTATCAAGCACTTACAGGAAAATATTGATCTAAGAAGTCTTTACAGATGATTTAAACTTGTCATAATGCTTCGAAGCTTGAAGTTAATACAGACCCCGTGTTCCTAATTTTTATTGCCTATCACACCTTAGTTAACTATAACCACATTAATTTTTTCGCAATATTCCATTTGATGTATAAATCAGATTAAACATGCAAGGTATTTAATAATTATCACTGGCAGGTCACACTGTAGGTTAAATACCATTATAATGGCCACATTTGTTTGGGTATCTTGAATGTTTGGTGTACAAAGCTCCCTTACAGTGGTGCTTGAAAGTTTATGAACCCTTTACAATTTTCTATATTTCTGCATAAATATGACCTAAAATATCATCAGATTTTCACACAAGTCCTAAACGTAGATAAAGAGAACCCAGTTAAACAAATGAGACAAAAATATTATACTTGGTCATTTATTTATTGAAGAAAATGATCCAATATCACATATCTGTGAGTGGCAAAAGTATGTGAACCTTTGCTTTCAGTATCTGGTGTGACCCCCTTGTGCAGCAATAACTGCAACTAAACATTTGCGGTAAGTGTTGATCAGTCCTGCACACCGGCTTGGAGGAATTTTAGCCCATTCCTCTGTACAGAACAGCTTCAACTCTGGGATGTTGGTGGGTTTCCTCACATGAACTGCTCGCTTCAGGTCCTTCCACAACATTTCCATTGGATTAAGGTCAGGACTTTGACTTGGCCATTCCAAAACATGAACTTTATTCTTCTTTAACCATTCTTTGGGAGAATGACTTGCGTGCTTAGGGTCGTTGTCTTGCTGCATGACCCACCTTCTCTTGAGATTCAGTTCATGGACAGATGTCCTGACATTTTCCTTTAGAATTTGCTGGAATAATTCAGAATTCATTGTTCCATCAATGATGGCAAGCCGTCCTGGCCCAGATGCAGCAAAATAGGCCCAAACCATGATACTACCACCACCATGTTTCACAGATGGGATAAGGTTCTTATGCTGGAATGCAGTGTTTTCCTTTCTCCAAACATAACGCTTCTCATTTAAACCAAAAAGTTATATTTTGGTCTCATCTGTCCACAAAACATTTTTCCAATAGCCTTCTGGCTTGTCCATGTGATCTTTAGCAAACTGCAGACGAGCAGCAATGTTCTTTTTGGAGAACAGTGGCTTTCTCCTTGCAACCCTGACATGCACACCATTGTTGTTCAGTGTTCTCCCGATGGTGGACTCATGAACATTAACATTAGCCAATGTGAGAGAGGCCTTCAGTTGCTTAGAAGTTACCCTGGGGTCCTTTGTGACCTTGCCGACTATTACACGCCTTGCTCTTGGAGTGATCCTTGTTGGTCGACCACTCCTGGGGAGGGTAACAATGGTCTCAAATTTCCTCCATTTGTACACAATCTGTCTGACTGTGGATTGGTGGAGTCCAAACTCTTTAGAGATGGTTTTGTAACCTTTTCCAACCTGATGAGCATCAACAACGCTTTTTCTGAGGTCCTCAGAAATCTCCTTTGTTCGTGCCATGATACACTTCCACAAACACGTGTTGTGAAGCTCAGACTTTGATAGATCCCTGTTCTTTAAATAAAACAGGGTGCCCACTCACACCTGATTGTCATCCCATTGATTGAAAACACCTGACTCTAATTTCACCTTCAAATTAACTGCTAATCCTAGAGGTTCACATACTTTTGCCACTCACAGATATGTAATTTTTGATCATTTTTCTCAATAAATAAATGACCAAGTATAATATTTTTGTCTCATTTGTTTAACTGGGTTCTCTTTATCTACTTTTAGGACTTGTGTGAAAATCTGATGTTGTTTAAGGTCATATTTATGCAGAAATATAGAAAATTCTAAAGGGTTCACAAACTTTCAAGCACCACTGTATCTCATTCTTATGTATCATGTCGGAGAGGATGCTGTCTGCTATGAGGATTACACACAATTATTAGGCCCTGACAATCACTGTTCCAAACAAACACAAAAAGGCCAATCTGTAGAGATTTGTTAATCCCTGATACGTTTTTATACTACAATAATAAAATCACACAAAAGAAGACAGAAACTCGTCATGCCTGAGGCATAGTAAAAAACCTTAAGGGGATTTCTTCAGACTCATACTGTATCAAAATGCAGCATATGTTGCTCTTGTATTTTTGATTTTATCTATAAAGCAATGAATGGATTAATCGTTGAGATGATGTTTATTTAACATTTATGGAAAACGTTTCCAATGAGAATGCTTTCAATCAGAGATAAATCTGTAACTTTAAGTTTTCTGGCATGGGAAAGTTTTTGGTATAGAGCAATTTATGCTTTCCAGTTTCCATGTAACATGAAAAGCATTTAGTATGTTTCCAAATAGAAACGGGAGTGGCTGGTGAGGGACTGTCTATTTACAGCTGCTATAGCAGACATGATAACAGGAACTAACTTGTTTCATGGATGTTCCACAACATTTAATGTAATCATAAATAGCCAAAAAAGTATGATCTATCATCAATAAATAAAATATTGGCAAATTACTGTGGTATAAGAGGAATCAAACACTTCAGGGCTAAGAAACAATTGTGGTAAAATGGGCCCCTGGGCACAGACACACAACAACGATCACAACCTGTAGGGAGGGCATGATGTTAAACAGCACAGATTGTTTAAATATAAAATAACACACAGGATTTGATTACATATTAATGAAATGTGCAATTCTGCATGAAACAAAATAGAGGTTTTAGGACATATCACAAAGTCTGTACTCGTGCATGGTAAACAATGCAGACATCTTTTTTTATTTTCCTCAGTTAGTTATACCTTTGTGCCATGCCATCGCTCTTGATTTCTATTATATTTTTCATAGTAACTCTAAAAACATAACTATAACTCAGTATCTAAAAAGGAAAACGAAATAAATACACTAAATCTTAAACACACACACACACACACACACACACACACACACACACACACACACACACACACACACAAAACTCAGATTTTCAAAGGACAGACACAAAGCCAAATATTTGGAGCCTCAGCTGTTTCATCGCTCTACATCACTGATTCTCAGTCCTTCTCCTGGTGCCCCCCTGCTCTGCATGTTTTCCATCTTTTCTTGCTCTACCAACCTGACTGCACTCATCAGTGGCACTTTTAATAAGCTGAATACATCTGATTTAATCAAAAGTATGCTAATCACACTCGTTTCAATCAGGTGTTTGGAGCAAGGACAGATAGAAGATATGCAGGACGGACTGCTCCCGGAGGAGGATTGAGAAACACCTTGGACAGGCTTGGACAGCAGTGGAGACAGATTAGTCTGAACGGAAGCAATCGAATGATGTTCAAGGCCATTCTTTCTGTCTGTGGGATGTCTTTTGTCTGTGTTCACAGTTCATGCCATGGCAATCTCATGGGAGCTGAAGTAGCAATTAGCTGTGTCTGTGTATAAAAAGAGGGGGAGTTTATTTAGGAGATGAGTGCACTCCACCACTATACAGTAACCCAGCCATGATTCCAAAATAATCTGAAATTAAATCATTTTTCTTCATCATATTATATAAACTTTATAAACTGAGGTCATAGCAGATCTCCCTAACTGATATTTTGAACACTCTCAAGCCACATTCTTATCTGCTGTGAGGGTCCAGACTCCAGAGAGATGTTATCTGAAAGCACAGAGGCGCCCTGATGTTCATGGGAAAGCTTTTATCATGTTTAAACAGACATCAAACATGCATCATTTTTAGAGTCAGAAAAATTTACTCAGCCAAAAATAGGGCTATCATATGCTCATAGATGGACTATGTCGATGAAATATGTATTTAAAATATAATTTTTCAATTTTGTGGTGTGAGGAAAAATACAGTGGTGCTTGAAAGTTTGTGAACCCTTTAGAATTTTCTATATTTCTGCATAAATATGACCTAAAACATCATCGGATTTTCACACAAGTCCTAAAAGTAGATAAAGAGAACCCAGTTAAACAAATGAGATAAAAATATTATACTTGGTCATTTATTTATTGAGGAAAATGATCCAATATTACATATCTGTGAGTGGCAAAAGTATGTGAACCTTTGCGTTCAGTATCTGGTGTGACCCCCTTGTGCAGCAATAACTGCAACTAAACATTTGTGGTAACTGTTGATCAGTCCTGCACACCGGCTTGGAGGAATTTTAGCCCATTCCTCTGTACAGAACAGCTTCAACTCTGGGATGTTGGTGGGTTTCCTCACATGAACTGCTCACTTCAGGTCCTTCCACAACATTTCGATTGGATTAAGGTCAGGACTTTGACTTGGCCATTCCAAAACATTAACATTATTCTTCTTTAACCATTCTTTGGTAGAACGACTTGTGTGCTTAGGGTTGCTGTCTTGCTGCATGACTCGCCTTCTCTTGAGATTTAGTTCATGTACAGATGTCCTGATATTTTCCTTTAGAATTTGCTGGTATAATTCAGAATTCCTTGTTCCAACAATGATGGCAAATCATCCTGGCCCAGATGCAGCAAAACAGGCCCAAACCATGATACTACCACCACCATGTTTCACAGATGGGATAAGGTTCTTATGTTGGAATGCAGTGCTTTCCTTTCTCCAAACATAACGCTTCTCATTTAAACCAAAATGTTCTATTTTGATCTCATTTGTCCACAAAACATTTTCCAATAGCCTTCTGGCTTGTCCACATGATCTTTAGCAAACTGCAGATGAGCAGCAATGTTCTTTTTGGAGAGCAGTGGCTTTCTCCTTGCAACCCTGCCATGCACACCATTGTTGTTCAGTGTTCTCCTGATGGTGGACTCATGAACAATGGCTAATGTTAATGTGAGAGAGGTCTTCAGTTGCTTAGAAGTTACCCTGGGGTCCTTTGTGACCTCGCTGACTATTACACGCCTTGCTCCTGGAGTGATCTTTGTTGGTCGACCACTCCTGGGGAGGGTAACAATGGTCTTGAATTTCCTCCATTTGTACACAATCTGTCTGACTGTGGATTGGTGGAGTCCAAACTCTTTAGAGATGGTTTTGTAACCTTTTCCAGCCTGATGAGCATCAACAACGCTTTTTCTGAGGTCCTCAGAAATCTCCTTTGTCCGTGTCATGATACACTTCCACAAACATGTGTTGTGAAGATCAGACTTTGATAGAGCCCTGTTCTTTAAATAAAACAGGGTGCCCACTCACACCTGATTGTCGTCCCATTGAATTAAAATACCTGACTCTAATTTCACCTTCAAATTAACTGCTAATCCTAGAGGTTCACATACTTTTGCCACTCACAGATATGTAATATTGGATCATTTTCCTCAATAAATAAGTGACCAAGTATAATATTTTCATCTCATTTGTTTAACTGGGTTCTCTTTATCTACTTTTAGGACTTGTGTGAAAATATGATGTTTTAGGTCATATTTATGCAGAAATATAGGAAATTCTAAAGGGTTCACAAACTTTCAAGCACCACTGTAGTACATAATTATGCTAATAGCCTTCTGGTGGATTTTAAAGCAATGAGAAAATGGAAACATGCATACTGGCTTGTTTCTATTAACCATTTACTTTTTTTTGTTGAAAAAACATGTACTGAAATATGTATTTAAGTTTAACAAGGCTTCCAAATGAGCCAAAAGAGAAATGTTTTCTATTTTGTCAGGCCCTATTGACCTATTATCAGGAGATCAGTCTGAAACCTCATAATGCAACATACATCCATAGCCAGGAGTCCAAGAGAGCAAAATTGGTCATGCTCTTCCAGTGAGAGGGATGGTGTTACATTCTCTTGTCAATCAGAGCAACAGCAGCCAATCACTGGCATCTGTGAGTGCCTGCGTGACGTACCAAGATGAAGCTTGTGCTAGCCTTCACCCTTCCCAGATGGTAGCTGTTGTAGACAAGGGAGAGCTGGCTAAACAAGTGGGTGGGAAATGACAAATTGAGGAACTGCCAAATTGGAAGAAAATGGGATAAAGTTTTAAAAATATATCACATGATTCATTTTAATGCCTTTTATTATTCATGATCATTTTTGTTAGTCAAAGTTGCTATGATTTGTAGCTATGTTAAATGTACATGACAAATATAAAAGAAGGTTAATATTTGTAATTCATTAATACTTCAAAAAGACAGTTTAATTGAGTTCGCATTTAGCACACAGAACCAGTGTGGATCTGAAAGAGCCCTAGCATTAGCACCGGAGCGCTAACATTACCCTTACCAGCTGATATGGCAGTACTAATCTCTCATGCCACCCTACAAAATATATATATCTATACTAGTGCATCACAAATATTTGAATATCATGAAAAAGTTCAATATTTTCCATCAGTTATTTAAGAAAGTGAAAATGTAATATATTCTACACTCATTACACGTAAACTAAAATGTTTCAAGCATTTTCCTATTTTAATTATGGCCTACAGCACAAAAAAATGAAAAATAAATCTCAGAATATTAGAATATTTCATTTCAAGTTTGAGTAAAACATTATAAATACAATGTTAAAAAAAACTGTAATTGCAGATATGGGATAGTTTTCTATAAGGAGACAGTCCTTTTGCATTCATGGAAGGAGCCTCCAGTGTCAGTGCTTTGTAATAATACAGTACATTATTGTTTCTTTAGTAACAGTGTCTTGGTAACAAGCTGCATCTTTTTGTATTCTAAAGAATACAAGAGCAAGTGAGGGAATGATTGTTTATAGCTGTTTATAAGTAGGAACTAGAACTAACTTGTTTAGTAGTTGTTCCACAAAATGTAACTATAAATGGATAAAAACTATGGAAAAAAAACTATGATGTGTTGTTCTATAATAAATAAGTACGTACAACCATTGGGAAATCACTGTGGCATAAGAAGAATAAAACACTTTGGGACATGCTGTGTTTGGAAAATAATTAGCTTTGGGGCAACAGTAATTCTACTTCATCGCACCACCTCATTGTGAATCATGCTACTGTAACCCCACCATATGCGGATATACTGTATATTAGGATGTTTTCAGGGGCGTAGCTGGGGGGGTCCTGGGGTGCCTGTGCCCCTTTGTAGGACCATACATTTTTTCAATAGCCGCATAAGAATATTAGAAAAGCGCCCACTGTAAGTTTTCTAACTTTTTTTTTTTAAAACTAGATTGTCACCTCAGCCTCATTAGGGTTTCTATAACCTTGACTTCCTGGGGTTTGGGTGCGAAAGCCCAGTTTGTCAGAGTGTGTGCAGGAGAGGCGGATGTAAGTGCAGATATGTTAAATAATACACAGTGCGATATGAGCATAAAGTGCGTGAAACACACAACAGGCAAACAGTCTGAAACAGCAGGCAAAGTTGTAATCGAGGAAACAGGCAGGCGGTTAATCGAGGCATGGGCAGAATATCAGAGGCAAAACTATACAAGATCAAGGGACAAGAAACAGGAGTCAAAAAAACAGGAGGTCAACAGGAACAGGGAACAAGGTTCAGTAAGGCACACTAGATGCGGCGTAATAGTTCACATCGTCCTTGCATGGGCGCAGTCCTTAAATAGCCCAAACGTAGCTCATTGATTAGAGACAGGTGTTCTTTGTTAACGGCGCGCGTGCCAGAGCTCGTTAGGTGCACGCCCAGCCCGAGGCGCGCCATCAGGTGCACGAGCCAAGGCGCGCAGAACTGACATAGTTCTGTGCAAGCGCAACACGATCGCACTAGAAAGCATGGTCAAGCTGCCAGTGTAGTTGCAGTCTTTTTAGTTGCGAATTACGAGTATTTCCTTGTGTTAATAATTCGCCATGTCAAAACAAGCGAAACTTTCCTCCTTCTTTCGATGTGAAGAGAGGTAAGCAATTTATTATACAACCCCGATTCCAAAAAAGTTGGGACAAAGTACAAATTGTAAATAAAAACGGAATGCAATGATGTGGAAGTTTCAAAATTACATATTTTATTCAGAATAGAACATAGATGACATATCAAATGTTTAAACTGAGAAAATGTATCATTTAAGGAGAAAAATTAGGTGATTTTAAATTTCATGACAACACATCTCAAAAAAGTTGGGACAAGGCCATGTTTACCACTGTGAGACATCCCCTTTTCTCTTTACAACAGTCTGTAAACGTCTGGGGACTGAGGAGACAAGTTGCTCAAGTTTAGGGATAGGAATGTTAACCCATTCTATTTCCAGATGTGTAAGCTGCCCATGCCACACACACTAATGCAACCCCATACCATCAGAGATGCAGGCTTCTGAACTGAGCGCTGATAACAACTTGGGTCGTCCTTCTCCTCTTTAGTCCGAATGACACGGCGTCCCTGATTTCCATAAAGAACTTAAAATTTTGATTCATCTGACCACAGAACAGTTTTCCACTTTGCCACAGTCCATTTTAAATGAGCCTTGGCCCAGAGAAGACGTCTGCGCTTCTGGATCGTGTTTAGATACGGCTTCTTCTTTGAACTATAGAGTTTTAGCTGGCAACGGCGGATGGCACGGTGAATTGTGTTCACAGATAATGTTCTCTGGAAATATTCCTGAGCCCATTTTGTGATTTCCAATACAGAAGCATGCCTGTATGTGATGCAGTGCCGTCTAAGGGCCCGAAGATCACGGGCACCCAGTATGGTTTTACGGCCTTGACCCTTGCGCACAGAGATTCTTCCAGATTCTCTGAATCTTTTGATGATATTATGCACTGTAGATGATGATATGTTCAAACTCTTTGCAATTTTACACTGTCGAACTCCTTTCTGATATTGCTCCACTATTTGTCGGCGCAGAATTAGGGGGATTGGTGATCCTCTTCCCATCTTTACTTCTGAGAGCCGCTGCCACTCCAAGATGCTCTTTTTATACCCAGTCATGTTAATGACCTATTGCCAATTGACCTAATGAGTTGCAATTTGGTCCTCCAGCTGTTCCTTTTTTGTACCTTTAACTTTTCCAGCCTCTTATTGCCCCTGTCCCAACTTTTTTGAGATGTGTTGCTGTCATGAAATTTCAAATGAGCCAATATTTGGCATGAAATGTCAAAATGTCTCACTTTCGACATTTGATATGTTGTCTATGTTCTATTGTGAATACAATATCAGTTTTTGAGATTTGTAAATTATTGCATTCCGTTTTTATTTACAATTTGTACTTTGTCCCAACTTTTTTGGAATCGGGGTTGTATATTTTTCCAACAAAGTTGCATTTTGTGGCTTCGAAGCTAAGTTTTAGTGTGCCGTTTCTAGAACACAACATCAAGAAAACGTGGAAGAAACAGCAATAATGGAAGAACCGGTTTCTAAGCTACCTAAAACTAGCAATGGTAATTATTTTTTGTTACATAATGTACTCAGGCTGCCAGTCAGTGTGTGACCCCCCCCCCCCCCCTTGAAAAATCCTAGCTACGTCCCTGGTTTATCTGTCTTTAACAGCTGGATGTGGCTTTCCTGTTCTTACATTAGTTCCACATTTGTCCCTCAGAGATGTGGGTCATTGTTTATGTTGTGCTGTCTATCTCTACTGACATATAAGTGCACATTCCCTTGGTTTTCTCTTTGTATTGTGATGGAAGGATCATGAGAAATCTAACTGTGGTGCAAAATTCTTTGAATAATTTTAGCGCGCCGACAAGAAAACCTCTGTATTAAATCTGATGCCAAGTTCCAGTGTGCTTTAACTTTTCTATGTTGTCCCCAATACAGATTATCTCAACGCAGGAAATTCCGGAGTAGTGACAAACTTTTCTTCCTCTGCCCTGGTCTGTGGACACAAACAAACAACAAATATGCAGAGGACTTTCAGGTAGAGCAATGTCTTAAAGATGTTGTGTGTGTATAACCCCTGCAGACATAATGGGTACAACTGTACACATGGAGTTCCATAGCATTTTTCCTTGTGTCCAAAGGAAATAAAAACACAGTGATGCCTTGAGGCTTAATGAAGTGCCTTGTCCTCACTGGTTGTTTATCTCACTGATAAATCAAAACCTGATGATCAAATCCGGTGCATGTAGAGTCAAGTTCTTATCTGCTAGGAAGGTCTAGACTCTAGAGACATGTTATATGTGGCACCCCAAGGACATGGATTAGTTGTTATCATCATTAACCCTTGCAGAACCACAATGGCTGCTTTTTCACTGAAGGGCCTGAACCCCTAGCTACATTTCCTGTTGCATTCTAGTATGTGCCACTAAAGTCATGCCCACAACAATGTAAACTACTGTACATCTGACATTTAGAACAGTGCATTTTTCAATATAGAAATGTAAAACATAGCAAAGTTTTAGACAGAAAAGTTTTGATCATTAGTATGTGTGAGTTTTTAAATGCAAAAAAAGGTTAGTTCCATTTCCTGTCCTATATATGTTCATCCCCCCATCAGTTTCACATTCTTTGTATGCCTTTTTTGTTTGCCTTTACTGTAGTTGTATTAAGAGTGTCACTTCTAGTAACTTCAAATCATCCATCCATCCATCATCCGTAACCGCCTATCCTGTACAGGGTCGCAGGCAAGCTGGATCCTATCCCAGCTGACTACGGGCGAGAGGCGGGGTACACCTTGGACAAGTCGCCAGGTCATCGCAGGGCTGACACATAGACACAAACAACCATCACATCTACAGTCAATTTAGAGCCACCAATTAACCTAACCTGCGTGTCTTTGGACTGTGGGGAAAACCAGAGCATCTGAAGGAAACCCACGCAGACACAAGGAGAACTTGTGTCTTG
Organism: Neoarius graeffei; assembly: GCF_027579695.1. NCBI lineage: Eukaryota > Metazoa > Chordata > Actinopteri > Siluriformes > Ariidae > Neoarius > Neoarius graeffei. Next base: position 36,660,169 of record NC_083583.1, on the reverse strand, counting down.
CAAACTCCACACAGAAAGGCCCCCGTCGACCACTGGGCTCGAACCCAGAACCTTCTTGCTGTGAGGTGACAGTGTTACCACTACACCACCGTGCCACCTCCCCCTTCAAATCATCTCATCTCATCTCATTATCTCTAGCCGCTTTATCCTGTTCTACAGGGTCGCAGGCAAGCTGGATCCTATCCCAGCTGACTACGGGCGAGAGGCGGGGTACACCTTGGACAAGTCGCCAGGTCATCGCAGGGCTGACACATAGACACAAACAACCATCACACCTACAGTCAATTTAGAGCCACCAATTAACCTAACCTGCGTGTCTTTGGACTGTGGGGGAAACCAGAGCATCTGAAGGAAACCCACGCAGACACAAGGAGAACTTGTGTCTTGCAAACTCCACACAGAACGGCCCTCGCCAGCCACGGGGCTCGAACCTGGACCTTCTTGCTCTGAGGCGACAGCGTTAACCACTACACCACCGTGCCACCTCCCCCTTCAAATCATCTCATCTCATCTCATTATCTCTAGCCGCTTTATCCTGTTCTACAGGGTCGCAGGCAAGCTGGAGCCTATCCCAGCTGACTACGGGCGAAAGGCGGGGTACACCCTGGACAAGTCGCCAGGTCATCACAGGGCTGACACATAGACAGAGACAACCATTCACATTCACACCTACGGTCGATTTAGAGTCACCAGTTAACCTAACCTGCATGTCTTTGGACTGTGGGGGAAACCGGAGCACCCAGAGGAAACCTATGCGGACACGGGGAGAACATGCAGACTCCGCACAGGACGGCCCTCGCCGGCCACGGGGCTCGAACCCGGACCTTCTTGCTCTGAGGCGACAGTGCTAACCACTACACCACCCTGCCGCCCCCCTTCAAATCATTTAACCTTTAAATCCAATAAATATTCAATAATGAAACAAAGGCCTGTAATAATAATGATAATAATAATAGGATGAAGAAGAAATTTAATTCATATAGTGCATTTCATAAATTCCTTAATTATCCAAAATCAAAACTGTTTTTCTGAATATGATATAATGTAGACTTTAATTTCACTTGCTGTTTAGAGTGTTTCATGGTCCTTACTGCTAATTTTCGAATGTCCCTTTTTTTTTGCTTCACTCATTTTTTTCATTCTTTCATTGTATCTTACTGTCTGTTTTGTTTTTATTCTAAACAATGGTTTTACTTTTGGTAGGCATATATAGACTGTAATATCTTTTTCTTCCCCTCCCCATCTCTATGAAGGTCAATATTTTCTTAATATATTTTAGTATGTCCTTCAGGAAACAATTCATTTGCATAGATGAATATGTTTTGAGCTAATTGTATAGTATAATGTGTAACAAATGCAAGTAAATGTTTTCTGATTGCATCCAAATGAGTATCCAAACAAAATAGCAAGACAATACTCAGAAAAGTGAAACAGACTAGTAAACTAGAAAATGAAATCAGGAAGCAGGCTGAAGCCAGAGCATGAATCAAGACAGACAGATAAAACGGACTCAGCTTCGTTGCAGACACAACACTGGAGCAATGCTTTGCACTGTGGCAGTCTGGTTTGTGTAAAGTGAGTAATGTGATTGCAAACAGGTGAATGTCATTAATAATCAGGTGACTTCTAGCAGGAGAGGAGCTTGACTGGAGATCATGTGATGACTAGAGATCATGTGATGAGGTCAGTGGCTAAGGATCATGGTTTTAGCATCATGAAGACATGACAAAGTAAAATAATAACATAATGTTTTTGTATTTACAATATTTTGTCTTGAATAATGTCTGTACTTTGCCATTTTAATTTATATCCCTGTTTAACCATTTAGCCTAAATGTACAGTGGTGTGAAAAAGTGTTTGCCTCCTTCCTGATTTTTTTTTTTTTGCATGATTGTCACACTTAAATGTTCCAGATCATCAAACAAATTTAAAGGAACAGTCCACCGTACTTCCATAATGAAATATGTTCTTCTCTGAATTGAGACGAGCTGATCCATACCTCTATGAGCTTTGTGCGACCTCCCAGTCAGTCAGACGCGCTGTTACTCCTGTTAGCAATGTAGCTAGGCTCAGCATGGCCAATGGTATTTTTTGGGGCTGTAGTTAGATGCGACCAAACTCTTCTAACCATATTTTACTGTTGGTATGATGTTCCTTTTCTGAAAATGCTGTGTTACTTTTACGCCAGATGTAATGGGACATACACCTTCGAAAAAGTTCAACTTTTGTCTCGTCAGTCCACAGAGTGTTTTCCCAAAAGTTTTGGGGATCATCAAGATGTTTTCTGGCAAAACTGAGATGAGCCTTTATGTTCTTTTTGCTCAGCAGTGGTTTTCATCTTGGAACTCTGCCATGTAGGCCATTTTTGCCCAGTCTCTTTCTTATGGTGGAGTCATGAACACTGACCTTAACTGAGGCAAGTGAGGCCTGCAGTTTTTTGAATGTTGTTGTGGGGTCTTTTGTGACCTCTTGGGGTAATTTTGGTCGGCCGGCCACTCCTGGGAAGGTTCACCACTGTTCCATGTCGTCACCATTTGCAGATAATGGCTCTCACTGTGGTTTGCTGGAGTTCCAAAGCGTTAGAAATGGCTTTATAGCCTTTTCCAGACTGATAGATTTCAATTACTTTGTTTCTCATTTGTTCCTGAATTTCTTTGGATCACAGCATGATGTCTAGCTTTTGAGGATCTTTTGGTCTACTTCACTTTGTCAGGCAGGTCCTATTTAAGTAATTTCTTGATTGAGAACAGGTGTGGCAGTAATCAGGTCTGGGTGTGGCTAGAGAAATTGAACTCAGCTTTCCAAAGATGTGATAAACCACAGTTAATTTATGTTTTAATGGGGGGGGGGAATCACTTTTTCACACAGGGTCATGTAGGTTTGGATTTTTTTCCCTTAATAAAAAAACCCTTCATTTAAAAACTGCATTTTGTGTTTACTTGTGTTATCTTTGTCTAATATTTAAAGGAACAGGCCACCGTACTTCCATAATGAAATATGTTCTTCTCTGAATTGAGACGAGCTGATCCGTACCTCTCCGAGCTTTGTGCGACCTCCCAGTCAGTCAGACGCGCTGTTACTCCTGTTAGCAATGTAGCTAGGCTCAACATGGCCAATGGTATTTTTTGGGGCTAACACCTAACACCTTCTGCGCGCTGCGCGCTTCGACAGCGCATTGATACCTTCACTTGAGTGAAGGTATCAATGCGCTGTCGAAGCGCGCAGAAGGTGTTAGTACGCCTGTCATTATAGTGCGGACTTTCCATAGCATAGAAAATTGCCACGTTTCAATTTGTGTAACTGAACTTTGTTTCATGTCACTGGTCATATAAACCTATGTAAACAGGAAAAACGTGGAAGATTTTGGTCGCATCTAACTACAGCCCCAAAAAATACCATTGGCCATGTTGAGCCTAGCTACATTGCTAACAGGAGTGACAGCGCGTCTGACTGACTGAGAGGTCGCACAAAGCTCGGAGAGGTACGGATCAGCTCGTCTCAATTCAGAGAAGAACATATTTCATTATGGAAGTACGGTGGACTGTTCCTTTAAATATTAGACAAAGATAACACAAGTAAACACAAAATGCAGTTTTTAAATGAAGGTTTTTATTATTAAGGGGAAAAAAATCCAAACCTACATGACCCTGTGTGAAAAAGTGATTCCCCCCCCCCATTAAAACATAAATTAACTGTGGTTTATCACATCTTTGGAAAGCTGAGTTCAATTTCTCTAGCCACACCCAGACCTGATTACTGCCACACCTGTTCTCAATCAAGAAATTACTTAAATAGGACCTGCCTGACAAAGTGAAGTAGACCAAAAGATCCTCAAAAGCTAGACATCATGCTGCAATCCAAAGAAATTCAGGAACAAATGAGAAACAAAGTAATTGAAATCTATCAGTCTGGAAAAGGCTATAAAGCCATTTCTAATGCTTTGGAACTCCAGCAAACCACAGTGAGAGCCATTATCTGCAAATGGTGACGACATGGAACAGTGGTGAACCTTCCCAGGAGTGGCCGGCTGACCAAAATTACCCCCAAGAGGTCACAAAAGACCCCACAACAACATTCAAAAAACTGCAAGCCTCACTTGTCTCAGTTAAGGTCAGTTTTCATGACTCCACCATAAGAAAGAGACTGGGCAAAAATGGCCTACATTCCAAGATGAAAACCACTGCTGAGCAAAAAGAACATAAAGGCTCATCTCAGTTTTGCCAGAAAACATCTTGATGATCCCCAAAACTTTTGGGAAAACACTCTGTGGACTGACGAGACAAAAGTTGAACTTTTTGGAAGGTGTATGTCCCATTACATCTGGCGTAAAAGTAACACATCATTTCAGAAAAGGAACATCATACCAACAGTAAAATATGGTGGTGGTAGTGTGATGGTCTGGGGCTGTTTTGCTGCTTCAGGACCTGGAAGACTTGGTGTGGTAAATGGAACCATGAATTCTGCTGTCTACCAAAAAATCCTGAAGGAGAATGACCGGCCATCTGTTCGTAATCTCAAGCTGAAGCGCACTTGGGTTCTACAGGAGGACAATGATCCAAAACACACCAGCAAGTCCACCTCTGAATGGCTTAAGAAAAACAAAATGAAGACTTTGGAGTGGCCTAGTCAAAGTCCGGACCTGAATCCGATTGCGATGCTGTGGCATGATCTTAAAAAGGCGGTTTATGCTCGAAAACCCTCCAATATGGCTGAATTACAACAATTCTGCAAAGATGAGTCGGCCAAAATTCCTCCACAGTGCTGTAAAAGACTCATTGCCAGTTATCACAAACGCTTGATTGCAGTTATTGCTGCTAAGGGTGGCCCAACCAGTTATTAGGTTTTGGGGGCAATCACTTTTTCACACAGGGTCATGTAGGTTTGGATTTTTTTCCCCTTAATAATAAAAACCTTCATTTAAAAACTGCATTTTGTGTTTATTTGTGTTTATCTTTGTCTAATATTTAAATTTCTTTGATGATCTGAAACATTTAAGTGTGACAAACATGCAAAAAAAATAAGAAATCAGCAGAGGTGGAAAAACCCGGGTGCAGAAAGTAAAAACCCTGCCACATTTTTGCTCCAACCAATTCAATGAACCAGCTGATCCTAATTACCACATCCCCTAAGCCAGGTTGATGAGCTAATTGGTGAAATCACCTGTGTTGAGAGCACAGGCAGAAGGAAAACCTAAGCAGGACTTTTACTTTGTCAATCCAGTTTTTCCACCTCTAGAAATCAGGAAGGGGCCAAACACTTTTTCACACCACTGTATTTACTTACAATCTTATTACTCCAATGTTTTTTAAATTATAAGTTCATTATCCATCCATCCATTATCCATAATCCATAACTGCTTGTCCTGTGCAGGGTCGCAGGCAAGCTGGAGCCTATCCCAGCTGTCTACGGGTGAGAGGTGGGGTACACCCTGGACAAGTCACCAGATCATCACAGGACTGACACACAGACACAAACAACCATTCATACTCACACCTACAATCAATTTAGAGCTACCTAACTTGCATGTCTTTGGACTGTGGGGGAAACCAGAGAACCCGGAGAAAACCCATGCAGACACGGGGAGAATACGCAAACTCCACACAGAAGGGTTCCCATCAGCCGCTGGGCTCAAACCCAGAACCTTCTTGCTGTGAGGTGGCAGCACTAATCACTACACCACCGTGTCGCCCTGAATTTGTTATATCCTTTTCTTATCAATACCTAAACCCTATTAGGCAATTTAGTGAAATTTTGTCTGTTTTTGTACTTTTCATATTTTAACACCAAAAATATTAACCAGTTATGTATATCACCAACAAAAAGATGGTAGATGAAATCTAATACAAAACATATACAAAGCAATAAAGGATGCAATGCACCATATCATATAAAACTCAGGGTGTTTTATTTATTTATTACAGATTTACTCCCAACAGGAAATGAACCATAATTATAAAAAATACTCTGAGAAATTCTGTCACAGAAGCTCATGTTAGCTAGAGGCTAGATTTAGCAGTTAGTCATAAAGGCCTCTGCATGCTCTTGCGACAAGGCTTTCGCAGATAGCTTTTCGCAGACAGTTGTAATTTATCGTTGAGCGGGGAGTAATAGGCGTGCGCGATGTTATTCACCGCCACAACGCAAAGGGGCGCGAAGTCGCGAAATCGCTAGGAGTAGTTGGTGAGTGTGGTTAGTGGAGTGTTTATCCTCCGGTTACTTATAATGACTAGAACTGGAGTCATACAGATGTACGTACTTCCTCACTTCCTTGATCAACCGCTCTTCGTACTGCTCCATCTTCGCTCGTGTTTTTAAAAATGGCGGTCGTGAAAACAAACCAAACCGGGAAAGTAGGGAAGCGGAAGTGCGTGTACAGCGGATGTAGAGTGGACCAATCAGAGCCCTCTTGTCTGCGAGGCTGTCTGCGGTGGTCACAATTTTTGGGAGGTGCGCGCAGAGCATCTGCGAGGGGGGGGGGCTTCGCAGACGCCATCTGCGACGCCATCTGCGAGGACTGGGTTGTCAGCATAAATTGGCCTTAAGTATGATGAGTGCTCTCAGAAATCCTGTCAGGTTAGCTATCTGGCTAGCTTCAACTCCAAATAATTTTAAGATAAAAAAATTAATTCCAGGATTTATGAAAAGAAAATATATTGTCATAAAACATGTCAGGTTTAGATCATGTTGGCTATATGGCCAATAATTAGCTCTATGATAAACTTCATTACAGATTTCCTCTCAGGTAAGATTATGTTAGCTATCTGGCTAGCCTTAGCAATAGATAACAACACCTAAAATATGTTTGTTAGAAATCCTGTCAGGTTAGCTATTTAGCTACCATCATCAATAAATAATTACATTTATAATAAAAATCCTCTCAGGATTCCTCTCAGAGAAGCTCATGTTAACTATGTTTCTACCTTTAGAAGTACATACAGGTAGTCGTCGACTTACGACTGCGTTTAGTTACGACTGACAGGTCGTAAACCGATCTGGTCGTAAGCCGGCCTATGTTAAATGAACGTAAGTATATTGTGATGTGTAATGATACTGTAATCATCTTAAAGTCTTATTTTATCAACATTTTCTTATTTCATTACCTTGGCTCATTATTTGGTTTAAGTCAAACACTGCATACTACACTGCGTACAGTATAATTCGTTTAATATGTGCAAAACAAAAAATACGAAATACAGTTGTGAAAAATAGAAAACATTTTAGTTTGAAACATACCAAAATACAAATGTAAAACATAGCAAAATACAAAACTTAGTGACCGCTGGCATCACTGGTGCTTGGCTGTGGGTCGTCTATGTCATCATCAGCTGTTGCAGCGCTCGGGCTGGCGGGAGCATTTGCTCGTTTCATAAACCAGGAGCTGGGGCGGAAACTGTATGACGGAGTGCGCGAGGGCGCGCGAGAGAGACTGCGCATGTGCCTGGAGCTGGGGCGGAAACTGTATGACGGAGTGCGCGAGGGCGTGCAAGAGAGACTGCGCACGTGCCTGGAGCTGGGGCGGAAACTGTTGTACATGGCGAGAGGCGCTGCCGGGAGCTGGGGCGGAAACTGTTGTACGCTGAGCTAGCTCAGCTGGGAAACACTTGCCAGTCATAACCAGACGGTCGTAAAGTCGATCGGTCGTAAGTCGCATAGGTCGTAAGTCGATAACTACCTGTACTTTCTATAATAAATAATTATGTCAGAAATAATGTCAGGTTAGCTCATGTTAGCTATTTGGCTAGATTTAGCATAAAGAAAACTAACAGTCATACCGCACCACTCCCAACACGTTACAAGAACAGCTCACAAGCTAATGTAAGTCCCTGACTTTGACTTGGGTGTATTTCACAAAATGCTCTTTGCACTTGAATTTAATTGAGTCAAAGCAGTGGGTTGTTGACTAATGAAAATGTGCAGTGGGACAGAAATTATCATAAAACAAGACCTGGATTTCAGTAGTATGATGAAAACTGATCCATATACAAAATGGCAAAATAAGCAATGAACCTTTTCTACAAATTTACACCAACAGGATATCTGTTTGCCTGATATCTCTGTTTTCACAGGGAAAAATACTGCATCTCAGAGAGCAGTGATGATTACTAGACAAGCTGAAAGGCAAGTCTGTTAAGATTATAGAGATATAGACATCGTTAAGAGACAGGAAAATCATTTTTACCATTGAAAGATTTTCAGTAAAGCTCCTACAGACTCGCACTGATTCTAGTCAAACAGTTTCACATGGTAAGATGAGGTACTGCAGTGTTAATCACACTTTCTGGTACAGTTTAAACTTCAATAATAATAATAACAATAATAATAATAAAGGGGGGGGCGGCACGGTGGTGTAGTGGTTAGCGCTGTCGCCTCACAGCAAGAAGGTCCTGGGTTCGAGCCCCGGGGCCGGCGAGGGCCTTTCTGTGTGGAGTTTGCATGTTCTCCCTGTGTCCGTGTAGGTTTCCTCCGGGTGCTCCGGTTTCCCCCACAGTCCAAAGACATGCAGGTTAGGTTAACTGGTGACTCTAAATTGAGCGTAGGTGTGAATGTGAGTGTGAATGGTTGTCTGTGTCTATGTGTCAGCCCTGTGATGACCTGGCGACTTGTCCAGGGTGTACCCCGCCTTTTGCCCGTAGTCAGCTGGGATAGGCTCCAGCTTGCCTGCGACCCTGTAGAACAGGATAAAGCAGCTACAGATAATGAGATGAGATGAGATAATAAAGGGGCGGCACGGTGATGTAGTGGTTAGCACTGTCGCCTCACAGCAAGAAGGTCCTGGGTTCGAGCCCAGTGGCCGACGAGGGCCCTTCTGTGTGGAGTTTGCATGCTCTCCCTGTGTCCGCGTGGGTTTCCTCCGGGTGCTCCAGTTTCCCCCACAGTCCAAAGACATGCAGGTTAGGTTAACTGGTGGCTCTAAATTGATCGTAGGTGTGAATGATTGTTTGTGTCTATGTGTCAGCCCTGCGATAACCTGGCAACTTGTCCAGGGTGTACCCCACCTCTCGCCCATAGTTAGATAGGCTCCAGCTTGCCTGTGACCCTGTAGGACAAGATAAGTGGCTACAGATAATGGATGGATGGATGGATGGATGGATAATAATAAAGGCGCTGATTCACCTTGCATGAAAAAGTCACTCTGTAGTAAAATTTGAGTAGATGCTTTCTGACTGAGATGAACAAAAGGCTAACTGGTCTCCATGGCCTCTCAATGGCAACCCAGCCATCCATGTTTTATTTAAAGGGCTGTTATTTAAGTTATAGTGTTTTTACTGAGTTACCTTAGAGATGATGTGGGAATTTCCATTTCCTTGCTAATTTGACCAAACTCTGGATGTATTTCCAGAAAAGTAACCACACCACCTGGATTTCTTTTCCTTCTCCATACCAGGTCTTCAGTATAAATACGCATTGCGACTGACCTTGTGTTTGTTCAGCTGTGGTTATGGCACTGCAGAAAGAACGATGGATACAACAGATTTATTATAATTCAAAGTAGAGCTGAGGAAACAGAACCAGATCTCAATAACAAGCATCAATCATTTAAGGTCCTCATGAATGTCATTTTAAACCATTAAAAATAATTTATGTAGAAATAACTATGAACAGCTCTATACATTTACCCTCATTATACTCATATATGCTCTTAAAGACACTCCCTAATCGTAGTTTTATAACTGCACTCAAAAACATCCTGTCAAGTTAGTGTACATTAGCCATACAGATAACTTTAGCAGAGAACATTATGGGCATTTATAAATATCTCATCTCATCTCATTATCTGTAGCTGCTTTATCCTGTTCTACAGGGTTGCAGGCAAGCTGGAGCCTATCCCAGCTGACTACGGGTGAAAGGCGGGGTACACCCAGTGTTGCCAGATACTGATGTTTTCCAGCCCAAAATTTGTTCAAAACCCTCCAAAATGCTCTTGAAACCGCCCAATCTGGCAACACTGGGTACACCCTGGACAAGTCGCCAGGTCATCACAGGGCTGACACAGAGACACAGGCTACGTTTACATTAGACCGTATCTGTCTTGTTTTCTTCGCGGATGCACTGTCCGTTTACATTAAACCGCCTGGAAACGGGAATCCGCCAGGGTCCACGTATTCAATCCAGATCGTGTCAGCTCCAGTGCTGTGTAAACATTGAGAATACGCGGATACGCTGTGCTGAGCTCTAGCTGGCGTCTCATTGGACAACGTCACTGTGACATCCACCTTCCTGATTCGCTGGCGTTGGTCATGTGACGCGACTGCTGAAAAACGGCGCGGACTTCCGCCTTGTATCACCTTTCATTAAAGAGTATAAAAGTATGAAAATACTGCAAATACTGATGCAAATACTGCCCATTGTGTAGTTATGATTGTCTTTAGGCTTGCCATCCTTCCACTTGCAAGTGGTAAGTGACCTGCGCTGGGATCACACACACAGCGGCTCAGTCCCGAATCACAGCTTGTTCACTTCACTCGCGTGCTCTGTGAGCTGCGCAGGGCCGGAGTGCGCACCCTCCAGAGGGCACTCGCTGTTCAGGGCGGAGTGATTTGGAGCGCAGGATGCCTGCGGAGCCGAGCGTATCCGTGTATTGGTATTGCTGTGTGCACGCAAATCGTGTATTGGTGTTGCTGTGTGCACACTAATCGTTTTAAAAAACGTTAATCTGATGATCCGCTGATACGGTCTAATGTAAACATGGGCACAGACAACCATTCACACTCGCATTCACACCTACGGTCAATTTAGAGTCACCTAACCTGCATGTCTTTGGACTGTGGGGGAAACCGGAGCACCCGGAGGAAACCCACACGGACACGGGGAGAACAGCATTCATAAATATGATCAGAAAATCAGAAAGTTGTGTAGCTGATTAGTTTCATAATAACTATTAAAGATTAAGAACATTTAAAATCCTTTCAGAAATCCTGTCCAGTTATGTCATGCTAGCTATCTTGCTAACTGTATATAATAACATATATGGCGGGAAAAATCTGTCAGAAATACCGCCGGTCAGCTCATGTTAGCTATCTGGCTACCTTTAGTAGTAAATAATAAAATATGGGATTAAATTTCTTACTATCTTTTTTTTTCAACTCATGTTACCTGTCTAGATAGTTTTAGCAGTAAATAATAACAAATAATAATGAAGATGTGACAAAGATTCTGCAAGAAATCTTGCTCGTGTCAGGTTAGCTCATTTGCGACTGTTGAAAAGCTGCAATCTGGAAAGAGGGTTGATGTGTGAGGATTAGCCAAACCTGTCCAAAAAATACACTATAACAAATAAAACTATTTTGTTTATTTCTACATATACATTAGCTAAGTAAGCTAGCTTGTAAATAGCTAGTCTATCTTGTGAGGTAACAAACTGAGCAAAAAAAGAACACTTCCTGAATCAGTTTCACACAGAAATACTGAGAAAGTCTTTGTCTTCATGTCAAAGTGTAGATTTTATGCTGTAGAATCAAATTTACTGCAGGCACCATCTATATAATTATATGATTTAAATCAGTTGTACAAGAGGAGTTAATCGTTTTAAAATTTAATACAAGAGCTCAGGGGTATTTTTTTTTAAATGGGCTCAAACAATCTACTGAAATGAAACACTTTTCCCAAAAATATATAACAGCTGGCAAGAAACATGTGCACAAGTATATTTTTATGCAACAACTTACACAAATGTTGTGAAGAACAGAGAGAGGGGCGTAATGAGGGTGGCAGGGGAAACAAGAAATGAGAGAAAAATGGAGAGAGAAAAAGGAGAAAGAGGCCCTACACCTCTTTGTCAGTAACACAGGGTGATCTCCAATTACTCCACAAAAGGAGCTCATTCAGGAAGCATGGGCTCAAACGCTGGGCCTTTGCATGTGTAATGAGCACTAGGCTGCATGCTAAAAGGAGCTCTCTGCACAGAGAAATACCTCTGGTTAATAAATTCACACACCAGGCCATGGAATATAATTTATAAAAATTTACTTTGGAATTAGATACTGGGTCATATGAATCTATAAACTCATGATTACTTTTCTCTGCATTTCTCTGATTTTTTTTTATTATTATTTAAGGTACTCAAGCCAATCTTTAGTCATTTTTTCTGTATATAAACATAATAAGTAAGAAATAAAACACTGTTCTAGGAAAATAATCAATGACAGTGGTGTGATGAAGCAAAGTTACTGTTACCACCTAAAAGTTGATTAGTTTACTAAAACAGCATATCCTGGAGGGTTTTATTCTTCTTATACCACAGACATTTGGCAACATTAGCAATTTATTTATATGCCATATTTGTAATCTGTTTATAGTTAGATTTAGTGAGTCTAGGCAGAGTGTTCAATGTTTTAATTGCATTGTTTGTATTTTAAACATGGTTTTATTTGTTGATTGATTGACTGATTGACTGATTGATTGATTGATTGATTGATCGTGGAATGAATCGCCTGACATTTTGAAACGAAGATCCTCTGGTTTTTGAAAATAACATAAAATGCACATATTATCCATTACTTGTCTTTACATGTTACATTAAAAGCAACACTATGGGAATAACAGCACAAAAAATTCCGTGTTTTTTTAAATGTGTACAAGTTCTGAATCTTTGCTGAATATCTGGTGAATGTTATATGAATTTTGATGAGGTCAGATCATATCCTTCATCTGCCTCAAATGTTAGTTTGATGCCCAGACAATCTCATAATTATTACTAATAGATTAAAATTTGTAACAGGAACTGTAATATTTGTATTATCATTCCCACATTCCCACAAGAGTATTATTGCACACACACACACACACACACACACACACACACACACACACAGAGAGAGAGTAATCAGACAGAAAAGTTTACATGACTAATATTCTTCTGTTAAACAGAAAAGGATTACCGACCTCGATCAATCAGGTGAAATTTATCAGTCAGTTACTCACAATCTCATTATTAATAGATTATAAGGCTGCATATGCTATAAACATAGCTACTAACAGCTTGAACTTCCATATGACATTCAGCTTGGAACTGATACTGTTTGAATAACTCTGTGTCAACCGACCTGTGTGGTAAATGTTTAATATGCTGCATTTTGTGTGTTTTAGATTATTGTTAATTACTATTATTTACTGTACTAAATAATAGTCTTGAAAACCTTGAAAGGAGCTGCATATTTAGTATGTAGTAATGTGTGGAATTACAGTGGTGCTTGAAAGTTTGTGAACCCTTTAGACTTATCTATATTTCTGCATAAATATGACCTAAAACATCATCAGATTTTCACACAAATCCTAAAAGTAGATAAAGAGAAGCCAGTTAAACAAATGATACAAAAATATTATACTTGGTCATTTATTTATTGAGGAAAATGATTAGATTAGATTAGATTAGATAAAACTTTATTGATCCCCTTGGGAGAGTTCTCTCAGGGAAATTAAGATTCCAGCAGCATCATTACAGATAAACAGAGAAAAGAAATAGAGAAAACTTGTAGATAAATTAAAATAAATTAAGTATTTACATATACAAATATAAAAGAATAAGATATGGGGAAGAGAGGAAGGGGGAGGGGGGAAGAAGGGGGGCAGCAGGAGAGATATTGCACTTTATATTGCACATTGTCCGGTATTGCTTATTGTTAGGCTAGGCTACTGCTCCTTCCCGTCCTCTGTCCTCCTGTTACCCCCCCCAGAGAGGAATTGTACAGTCTGATAGCATGAGGGACAAAGGAGTCTTTGAGTCTGTTTGTCCTGCACTTGGGAAGGAGCATTCTGTCAAATGATCCAATATTACATATCTGTGAGTGGCAAAAGTATGTGAACCTCTAGGATTAGCAGTTAATTTGAAGGTGAAATTAGAGTCAGGTGTTTTCTATCAATGGGATGACAATCAGGTGTCAGTGGGCACCCTGTTTTATTTCAAGAACAGGCATCTATCAAAGTCTGATCTTCACAACACGTTTGTGGAAGTGTATCATGGCACGAACAAAGGAGATTTCTGAGGACCTCAGAAAAAGCGTTGTTGATGCTCATCAAGCTGGAAAAGGTTACAAAACCATCTCTAAAGAGTTTGGACTCCATCAATCCACAGTCAGACAGATTGTGTACAAATGGAGGAAATTCAAGACCATTGTTACCCTTCCCAGGAGTGGTCGACCAACAAAGATCACGCCAAGAGCAAGGCGTGTAATAGTCGGCGAGGTCACAAAGGACCCCAGGGTAACTTCTAAGCAACTGAAGGCCTCTCTCACATTGGCTAATGTTAATGTTCATGAGCCCACCATCAGGAGAACACTGAACAACAATGGTGTGCATGGTAGGGTTGCAAGGAGAAAGCCACCGTTCTCCAAAAAGAACATTGCTGCTCATCTGCAGTTTGCTAAAGATCACGTGGACAAGCCAGAAGGCTATTGGAAAAATGTTTTGTGGATGGATGAGACCAAAATAGAAATTTTTGGTTTAAATGAGAAGCGTTATGTTTGGAGAAAGGAAAACACTGCATTCCAGCATAAGAACCTTATCCCATCTGTGAAACATGGTGGTGGTAGCATCATGGTTTGGGCCTGTTTTGCTGCATCTGGGCCAGGACGGCTTGCCATCATTGATGGAACAATGAATTCTGAATTATTCCAGCAAATTCTAAAGGAAAATGTCAGGACATCTGTCCATGAACTGAATCTCAAGAGAAGGTGGGTCATGCAGCAAGACAACAACCCAAAGCACACAAGTCGTTCTACCAAAGAATGGTTAAAGAAGAATAAAGTTAATGTTTTGGAATGGCCAAGTCAAAGTCCTGACCTTAATCCAATCAAAATGTTGTGGAAGGACCTGAAGCGAGCAGTTCATGTGAGGAAACCCACCAACATCCCAGAGCTGAAGCTGTTCTGTACGGAGGAATGGGCTAAAATTCCTCCAAGCTGGTGTGCAGGACTGATCAACAGTTACCAGAAACATTTAGTTGCAGTTATTGCTGCACAAGGGAATCACACCAGATACTGAAAGCACAGGTTCATATACTTTTGCCACTCACAGATATGTAATATTGGATCATTTTCCTCAATAAATAAATGACCAAGTATAATATTTTTGTCTCATTTGTTTAACTGGGTTCTGTTTATCTACTTTTAGGACTTATGTGAAAATCTGATGATGTTTTAGGTCATATTTATGCAGAAATATAGATAAGTCTAAAGGGTTCGCAAACTTTCAAGCACCACTGTATACTGTAGAAATGTATTATATTTCTGGAATTATGTTTATATTTATGCAATTTTGCATCATATGCACCATGTAATATGTAAAGAGCATCTGATAAAGACTGTCCAGAGTGGTGGCTAAACAAATAAAGTAGTATCATAAAAGTGGGGGGGGGAAAAGGAAACTGGGAGCTCTCATTGTTACTGGTAAGAATATATCAATAATCAGATGTTGCATTAATGTCTACTCCCTTGCTTTGAAGCAAGCTAAGTGTGTCTGGATGGAAGGATGTCCACGTCTCTGTCGTATCAGGAAGACATGTTAGTAAGATGAGAGCTGTGTTTGTTAGGAAATGACTCAGTCTTGCTTATGCATCCCGTAACTGGGAATGGACAGCATACCAATGCATTTAACATTTCCTGATCGCTTCCTTCTACTGCCTTCCAGTGGTGCTCTTTAAGGACAGGATAAACAAGTCTTAGCATGAGCTTGC